>NC_134397.1:58584764-58758711 GCF_050003625.1 Haematobia irritans
GACATGGGAATATGTTTGTTTTCATTTATAATTTTGATTATTTCAGGAAAAGTATTCGCGAAAATAAAGTGATTTTTAACTCGAAAACCGAACATAGTACCCACCTTTATGCCGAAATAAGAGCAAACGAAACATACTACAGGTAAGCGTAGAAAATACAAGGTCCACGGGGACTGAGTTAAAAGCAGGGGTCGTAAGATCGATCAAACTCAGGGAACTACTTGAAGGGCAAGTAAGATAAGAGTAACAAGTATATACGGCCGTAAGTTCGGCCAGGCCGAATCTTATGTACCCTCCACCATGGATTGCGTAGGAACTTCTACTAAAGGCTGTCATCCACAATCGAATTACTTGGGTTGCGATAACACTTGCCGATGGCAAGGTATCGTAAAACTTTTTAACACTGTCTTCTATATATTAAACAAAAAAAAGGCCGATTAAATACGTATATAATTCAGTTTGACAAAATTTTCTACAGAAATAAAAACTTGACAAAATTTTCTATAGAAATAAAATGTTGACAAAATTTTCTATGGAAGTAAAATGTTGACAAAATTTTCTATAGCAATAAAATTTTGACAAAATTTTCTATAGAAATAAAATGTTGACAAAATTTTCTATAGAAATAAAATGTTGACAAAATGTTCTATAGAAATAAAATGTTGACAAAATTTTCTACAGAAATAAATTTTTTACAAAATTTTCTATAGAAATAAAATTTTGACAAAATTTTCTATGGAAATAAAATGTTGACAAACATTGCTATAGAAATAAACTTTTTACAAAACTTTCTATAGAAATGAAATTTTGACAAGACTTTCTATAGTAATAAAATTTGACAATTTTTACATGGCTGTTAGAGGCCATATACTAACGAAATGTACCAAATTTCAACCGCATCGGATGACTTTTGCTCCTCCAAGAGGCTCCGGAGGTCAAATCTGGGGATCGGTTTATATGGGAGCTATATATAATTATGGACCGATATGGACCAATTTTTGCATGGTTGTTAGAGACCATATACTAACACCACGTACTAAATTTCAATTGGATCGGATGAATTTTGCTCATCCAAGAGGCTCCAGAGTTCAAATCTGGGGATCGGTTTATATGGGAGCTATATATAATTATGGACCGATATGGACCAATTTTTGCGTGCTTGTTAGAGACCGTATACTAACATCAGGTACCCAATTTCAAACGGATCGGATGAATTTTGCCCCTCCAAGAGGCTCCGGAGGTCAAATCTGGGGATCGGTTTATATGGGAGCTATATATAATTATGGACCGACATGGACCAGTTTTTGCATGGTTGTTAGAGACCGTATACTAACATCAGGTACCCAATTTCAAACGGATCGGATGAATTTTGCCCCTCCAAGAGGCTCCGGAGGTCAAATCTGGGGATCGGTTTATATGGGAGCTATATATAATTATGGACCGACATGGACCAGTTTTTGCATGGTTGTTAGAGACCATATACTAACACCACGTACCAAATTTCAATCGGGTAGGATGAAGTTTGCTCCTCCAAGAGGCTCCGGAGGTCAAATCTGGGGATCGGTTTATATGGGGGCTATATATATTTATGGACCGATATGGACCAATTTTTGCATGGTTGTTAGAGACCGTATACTAACATCAGGTACCAAATTTCAACCGGATCGGATGAATTTTGCGCCTCCAAGAGGCTCCGGAGGTCAAATCTGGGGATCGGTTTATATGGGGGCTATATATAATTATGGACCGATATGGACCAATTTTTGCATGGTTGTTAGAGACCGTATACTTAGACCACGTACCAAATTTCAACCAGATCGGATGAATTTTGCTGCTCCGGAAGGCTCCGCAAGCCAAATTTGGGGATCGGTTTATATGGGGGCTATACGTAAACGTGGGCCGATATGGCCCATTTTCAATACCATCCGACCTACATCAATAACAACTACTTGTGCCAAGTTTCAAGTCGATAGCTAGTTTCGTTCGGAAGTTAGCGTGATTTCCACAGACGGACGGACAGCCGGACAGACGGACGGACATGCTTAGATCGACTCAGAATTTCATCACGACCCAGAATATATATACTTTATGGGGTCTTAGAGCAATATTTCGATGTGTTACAAACGGAATGACAAAGTTAATATACCCCCATCCTATGGTGGAGGGTATAAAAAGGGAATGATTAAATTAGAGAACCTCGGATAGCTTAGGTTTACTTCTATCGAAATGAGGTCCTAAGCTAACCTAAATAAAAGCGAATGCCTCCCCGTTTCCTCTCTTTTTCTCTCTCTCTCTCTCTCTTCAAATTACATTCAGAGTCATTGTCATTTACAATTCCCTTTTCTTTCTCTCTCCCTGCATTACAGTGTGCTGAATCGTCCGGTTTATCCAGTGACATCGATACCTGCATGACCAGTGAGTTGGGTACTCTTTTGCAATTGGAAGCAGAACGCATAACGCATTCGTATAAACCAACATTTGTGCCCACCATAGTTTACGATGGAGTAAGTAATGCAATTGCATAACCTAAAATTTATTGAACAACCCAGACATGGATTCAATTCATGATTGGAACTCGCCGCATTTCGATTTTATTTACAATTTATTTCTTGTGTTGCTTTTATTGCTGGTTTAATTGACAACGTTCGTTACAGGTTTTCGATCAACAACTGCAGGACAATTCATTGCGTGATTTCCGTGGTACTGTTTGCTATTTGCTTCAAAAGCGTGGCGATATTTCCTTCCATGATGATATTTGCGATTAGTAAGGGAAGCAAGAGACGAACATAACAAAACAAGTCTTCCACATGAACGCATTGGAACAATCAAGCCAAGAAACATTCGAGTGAAAAACAAAAAAATCAAATCAAAACCCAACGACCAATCAGAAGAAAAATTTACAAGTTTTACCTTAATTTTTTTTTTTAAATAAAAAAATTGAAACAAAAATATTAAAACAAAAAATTTGGGTCATTATGGGTATTTTGCTACTATGGAGTTTTTCTTTAGTGTCTATGCCACACGCAAAGTGACAATGTGTTGACGAATAGTTGAGGTAATCTATGGGAAATATTCGACTGATATTTCTATAATAATTGAATGTAATTGACTGTAATTAATTGCATTACTTAATTGCGTTATTATAAAGTCTGCCATAAAATAGAGGTGGATATAATAGACTTTTCATTCCGTTTGTGACACAGGCGCCAATTCCCAGATTTGACTTGCGGAACCTCTTAGAAGAGCAAATTTCATCGGATCCCGTGGAAATGTGATTTGAAAAATCTTAGTATAGATACAGATTTTGGAAGCAAAATATTATCAATCGTAATATTTGGTTTAGGGTCAATATTAGGTCAATATTTCTTTTTCAGTGTGAGATTAAATGTTTGCTCTATCTGACGACTGTAAAACTCTATAGAGTTTTTTCGTCCTTTCGTGATAGTCAACGAAACTTGAATCCACTGGTACACGTTGGAGACTAAGCTACTTGGTGAACGTACTCCGAAGAAGACTAACTTCCTGTTCGTGGAATTTTGGAATTTCTGTCCCATCGCCCAGAATGGAAATGACTAGAGTTCAAATGGTGGAATCCTAATTCATGGACTTCATGAAATAGAGTAAAAAGGTCGTAGGGCTGAATGGGGTCTATTCTACACTGAACTAAAATATTAAGTCAACTAAGAAAAGAACAAGTATATACACGGATGAAAAAGACTGTTTTTCATATGTTTGGCTATAAACATTATACGTTTGGAACACAAATTTTTAAACACAATATTTTTGAGTGCAAGCATATAATGTTCATAAACTAGCATAACATGTTTGGGACATATATGTTAATATGTTAGAACATATTATGTTTGGGACATAAAATGTTTGTAAATATAATATGCATGGATGCAAACATATATTAATTTAGAAATAGCCTATAAACATATATGTGTTTAGTAGCTTGGAGCGCTATTTAACAGGGAGCGATATTGAATTAAGTTGGTGGTTGTTGCTTGTTATTACAAAATTAACATTTTATTTTTCCTTGGGCAATTGATCAGCTACTTCTGTGATCCTTACAAACTGTGTGGTCCGCTGTTCGAATCCCCGTCCGGCAAAAGGAAAAATTAAAATAAAACAAGTATATACGGCCGTAAGTTCGGCCAGGCCGAATCTTATGTACCCTCCACCATGGATTGCGTAGGAACTTCTACTAAAGGCTGTCATCCACAATCGAATTACTTGGGTTGCGATAACACTTGCCGATGGCAAGGTATCGTAAAACTTTTTAACACTGTCTTCTATATATTAAACAAAAAAAAGGCCGATTAAATAC
Organism: Haematobia irritans; assembly: GCF_050003625.1. Classification (NCBI taxonomy): domain Eukaryota; kingdom Metazoa; phylum Arthropoda; class Insecta; order Diptera; family Muscidae; genus Haematobia; species Haematobia irritans. The sequence continues at coordinate 58,589,095 of NC_134397.1, forward strand.
GTATATAATTCAGTTTGACAAAATTTTCTATAGAAATAAAATTTTGACAAAATTTTCTATAGAAATAAAAACTTGACAAAATTTTCTATAGAAATAAAATGTTGACAAAATTTTCTATGGAAGTAAAATGTTGACAAAATTTTCTATAGCAATAAAATTTTGACAAAATTTTCTATAGAAATAAAATGTTGACAAAATTTTCTATAGAAATAAAATGTTGACAAAATGTTCTATAGAAATAAAATGTTGACAAAATTTTCTACAGAAATAAATTTTTTACAAAATTTTCTATAGAAATAAAATTTTGACAAAATTTTCTATGGAAATAAAATGTTGACAAACATTGCTATAGAAATAAACTTTTTACAAAACTTTCTATAGAAATGAAATTTTGACAAGACTTTCTATAGTAATAAAATTTGACAATTTTTACATGGCTGTTAGAGGCCATATACTAACGAAATGTACCAAATTTCAACCGCATCGGATGACTTTTGTTCCTCCAAGAGGCTCCGGAGGTCAAATCTGGGGATCGGTTTATATGGGAGCTATATATAATTATGGACCGATATGGACCAATTTTTGCATGGTTGTTAGAGACCACATACTAACACCACGTACTAAATTTCAATTGGATCGGATGAATTTTGCTCATCCAAGAGGCTCCAGAGTTCAAATCTGGGGATCGGTTTATATGGGAGCTATATATAATTATGGACCGATATGGACCAGTTTTTGCATGCTTGTTAGAGACCATATACTAACACCACGTACCAAATTTCAATCGGGTAGGATGAAGTTTGCTCCTCCAAGAGGCTCCGGAGGTCAAATCTGGGGATCGGTTTATATGGGAGCTATATATATTTATGGACCGATATGGACCAATTTTTGCATGGTTGTTAGAGACCGTATACTAACATCAGGTACCAAATTTCAACAGGATCGGATGAATTTTGCCCCTCCAAGAGGCTCCGGAGGTCAAATCTGGGGATCGGTTTATATGGGGGCTATATATAATTATGGACCGATATGGACCAATTTTTGCATGGTTGTTAGAGACCGTATACTTAGACCACGTACCAAATTTCAACCTGATCGGATGAATTTTGCTGCTCCGGAAGGCTCCGCAAGCCAAATTTGGGGATCGGTTTATATGGGGGCTATACGTAAACGTGGGCCGATATGGCCCATTTTCAATACCATCCGACCTACATCAATAACAACTACTTGTGCCAAGTTTCAAGTCGATAGCTAGTTTCGTTCGGAAGTTAGCGTGATTTCCACAGACGGACGGACAGCCGGACAGACGGACAGACGGACGGACGGACAGACGGACGGACGGACGGACATGCTTAGATCGACTCAGAATTTCACCACGACCCAGAATATATATACTTTATGGGGTCTTAGAGCAATATTTCGATGTGTTACAAACGGAATGACAAAGTTAATATACCCCCATCCTATGGTGGAGGGTATAAAAAATCATAAAATTGAATAATTTCTTCTACAATGTTTGTATTACAGAAAAAGGTGCTAAGAACTAAAAAATCTCGTGGAAGTGAGAAAGATGTCGGGGAATATACAATTGGACAGAAACAAAATTTTGAGCATTCAGGTCGAAAACCTATGTTGTTAGCACCTATATTACCTGTTTATTTTCATAATTCATTATGATTGTAAATATATAAATAAATAAATAAAATTTTGAGCACAATATTGTTTGGGAGAATTTTTTTTAAGCATATAATATTTTTGGGTGCAAAATGCTTCCAAACATATTATATGTTCACATAATAACATATTGTTTTTTGGAAGACAACATTATTGAATTTGGATGCAAAAATACAAAATGTTTGGAACTTAGACTACCCAAACATATATTGTTTAGACCAATATGCTTTCAAACATATTATATATTGGAAGAGATCAAACATATAAATGTTTGGGCAATACCCAAAAATATATATGCTTGAAGCAAAATATGTTTGGGAGTATATGTTACAGAAGCGATTTTTTGTGAGCGTGTATACAGCAGTAAGTTCGGCCGGGCCGAATCTTAAATACCCACCGCCATGAATCAAATATACCAGCTTCCTTTGAAAATTTCAGGGGGGTTTGATGACAGATATTTTTCAACCAGTACGCTTCACACAGATAAATGTAAAGATTTTACCTATGAAGACTAGATCAGATTCTGAATTTATAAGAACCATTTTTTGTTTGAGTTTTAGAGGAATCATAAACATGAAAATGATGAAATAACGCCTTGATTTAAAATCTCAAATCTGTAGAATTTCAACCCAATTATTTAATTGATTACGAGAAGTAAAATCTGGAAATTTTGCATTCAGTTTCAAGCAATTTTCGTGATCAGCACGCCTTCTATACCCTCAATAAGTGAAATCGGTCTATATGGAGGCCTTACCAAATGGAGCGATAAAACTAAATCATATACACTTTGTTATGGGTCTAAAATGCCAGTATATTTTCAATTTGTGGCAAATCGGATAAAAACTAAAATTTTTAGAAACCCTAGGAGTTAAATCGGGAGTTCGGTGTAATGGGGGCTATACCAAAACATGGAAGGATACACACAGTATTCAACACATTTAATTGTAGTTCTAGAATCTAGACCCCAAATCGGAGGGCCGGTTTATAAGGGGGCTATATCAGAAACTGTACCGATGCTCAATATATTTGGCACACATTTTTATGGTCCTAGAATACCTCTAGATTCCAAATCTCAGGCAAATTGGATAAAAACTACGGATTCTTGAAGTCCAAAAAGTAAAATCGGGGGATCGGTCTATATGGGGGCTATATCAAAACATGAACCGGTACTCACCATTTTCGGCACATCTCTTTATTTTTCCTAGAATACATCTACATTCAGGGTTGCCATTTTGGTCCAATCGGACCAAGCTTGGTCCAAAAAATTATTAATTTTTAATTTGGTCCGTTGGTCGGACCAAATGGAATTTGGTTGATTTTGGTCCATTTTCGCCAAATCGGTAATTTTTTAAAAATTTTCTATAGAAATAAAATTTTGACCAAATTTTCTATAGATATAAAATTTTGACAAACTTTTTTATAGAAATAAAATTTTAACAAAATTTTCTATATAAATAAAAATTTGCCAAAATTACAGAAATAAACTTTAACAAGTATAAACGGCCGTAAGTTCGGCCAGGCCGAATCTTATGTACCCTCCACCATGGATTGCGTAGAAACTTCTACGAAAGACTGTTATACACAACAGAATTACTTGGGTTGTGGTATCTTAAAGCGTTTTCTAAATTGTGAGTTAGTCCACACGTGGTATATATTAGCAGAAAAGGTATGTAAGTCTACAAATAATTACGAATCGATATGGACTTTTGCACGGTACGTAGGGAGCCAGAATTGATGGGGGTCGCTTATATGGGTCGCTTATTATAAACTTGATATGGACGAATTTTTGTATGATTGGGGATCGATTTATCTGAGGGCTATATATAACTATAGACCGATATGGACCTAGTTAGGCATGGTTGTTAACGGCCATATACTAGCACAATGTACCAAATTTCAACTGACTCGGAGGAAATTTACTCCTCCACGAGGCTCCAAAACCAAGTCTCGGGATCGGTTTATATGGGGGCTATATATGATTATGGACTGATATCGACCACTTTTGGCATGGTTGTTAAATATCATATACTACCACCACGTACCAAATTTCAACCAGATCGGATGAATTTTGCTTCTCCACAAGGCTCCGGTGCCTTGTGGAGAAGCAAAATTCATCAAAATTCGTCAAATCTGGGGATCGGATTATATGGGGGCTATATATAATTATGGACTGATATGAACCAATTCATTCATGGTTGTTGGATACCATATACTAACATCACGTACCAAATTTCAACCGAATCCGATGAATTTTGCTCTTCCAAGGGGTTCCGGAGGTCAAATCTGGGGATTTGTTTGAGGCCATATATTAACACCACGTACCAAATATCAACTGAATCAGATGAATTTTGGTCTTCCAAGAGGCTCCGGAGGTCAAATCTAGACCGATATGGACCATGGTTGTTAAAGACCATATACTAACACAATGTACCAAATTTCAGCCGGATGGGATGAAATTTGCTTCTCTTAGAGGCTCCGACAGCCAAATCGGGGGATCGGTTTATATGGGGGCTGTATATAATTATGAAACGATGTGGACTAATTTTTGCATGGTTGTTGAAGACCATATACTAACACAATGTACCAAATTTCAGCCGGATCGGATGAAATTTGCTTCTCTTAGAGGCTCCGCAAGCCAAATCGGGGGATCGGTTTATATGGGGGCTATATATAATTATTGACCGATGTAGACCAATGTTTGCATAGTTGTTAGAGACCATATGCTAACACCATGTACCAAATTTTAGCCGGATCGGATGAAATTTTCTTCTCTTAGAGGCTCCGAAAGCCAAATCGGGGGATCGGTTTATATGGGTGCTATATATAATTATTGACCGATGTGGACCAATTTTAGCATGGTTGTTAGAGACCATATACTAACACCATGTACCAAATTACAGCCGGATTGGATGAAATTTTCTTCTCTTTGAGGCTCCGCAAGCCAAATCTGGGGATCGGTTTTTATGGGGGCTATATATAATTATGGACCGATGTGGACCAATTTTTGCGTGGTTGTTAAATACCATATACTAACACAATGTACCAAATTTCAGCCGGATCGGATGAAATTTGCTTCTTTTAGAGGCTCCGAAAGCCAAATCGGGGGATCGGTTTATATGGGGGCTATATATAATTATTGACCGATGTGGACCAATTTTTGCATGGTTGTTAGAGACCATATACTAACACCATGTACCAAATTTCAGCCGGATCGGATGAAATTTGCTTCTCTTAGAGGGTCTGCAAGCCAAATTTGGGGGTCCGTTTAAATGGGGGCTATACGTAAAAGTGGACCGATATGGCCCATTTGCAATACCATTCGACCTACATCAATGAATTAACATGGGCTTGTCATAGGACGGAAGTCCTCCATTTCAACAGCCGTTGCACAAAATTTGCATCACTTCTTTAGGTGTGATCTGAATGCAATGTTTTGGATGTAAATTAAAAAATTCTGTGATATTTTGTTAAATAAATAATTTTTATAATTTTTTATAATTTTTAATGGATTCTAACGCTTGTCGGAAATGTTTGACCTCAAATATTTTCAAAAATTCACAATTTTTTCAGATTGGGTTTAGCATTTTTGTAGACAAAATTTAAATGATTCGTACTATTTTATGAATTCTTACTCTGTTTTTAACCTATTTGAAACAAAAAAAGTTAAAATTACCCTTTGAAAGTATGAAAGAACCAAGTTATAAAAAATTGAATTAGAAGAACTTCCTGAGTAGTTAAAATAAAGAACATCATTGGGAGTGCATCTTCTGGAAGTGCTTTTAAAGTTGTGCCTTTGGAAGAACTTCCAAATTTTTTTGCTGGGTACATTAAAAACTATTACAACAACAACAACAACAAAATTAATTGTTCCAATTAAGAAATTATTATTGACGCAATTAATTTTTGTGATGTCAACTAAAAATCAAATAAATTGTGAAAATTGAAAATTGTTTAAAATTCAATTAAAATCTTAATTGGAAAAAGTGATTTGTTTTTCTGGTTTTATGGAATAAAAAAAAAAAGATCTTCAATATTTTCTTCTTGTAACATATCTATATTTATTTCATTTCAATTTAAAATGTATTACCAATAAAACTTAAGGCATAAATATAATTCTAATATACATAGTATGTATGAAAACATTCATAATATACATATAAATTTATACATTCTTAATAAATTCAATTCTATAATCATAAAATGGTAAAGAGCGAAACAAAATGATTTGTAGAATTTTAAAATGGAAAAAGAATTTAAATTCAGGAAAACTAAAATAATTGCAATAATGAAAAAATGAAATAATATATGAAATAATCGAAATATATATATAAAATGATAATGAAATGAAAACAAAATCGTATAAACTAAGTGATGGTAATAATCATACAAAAAACAAACAAAAAAAAAAACCAACAATTATTTAGTACTTGTCTATATATTGTAAAATTATATACCTTTAAATGTGTTTACATTTTAAAAATATTAAAAAAAAAAAATAATCGCATATAAATATTTATTTTTTCAAATGGGGACGATAATGAAGCAAGAATACATTTTTATAATAAATAAAATTTTTTTTTATTTATTTCATTTTGGATATTTGTTTAAAAAAATCTAAGTTTTATATAACAAGTTTTTTTTGTTGCGGGGGAAGAGGGCATATATAAATTTATTAAAGCACTTTTCCATATAGACTGTAATTTTATCTACATAAAATGTATGCAAAAAAATGTTTTGAAAGCTATATCATTTGTAACTTTCGTAAATTAGCTGCCTTGGTTATAAATTTTTGTATGTATCTATTTTATATAAATATATATTTTTATATATAAAACAAATAATAACACCTTAGAATAACATTTGATTTATGTTTTGGATGGGGCTTATAGAGAAACTGGCGGCTGGCTGATAAACACACAAGAAAAATTTCAACAATTTTCAGAATCAATATTTTTAAATACAAAAATACATTATTTAATTAAATTGGGGAAATTCAATACATAGTAAAAAATAGGGAATATAGTAAAAAATTGCGTATACTTTTATGAAATGTTTTAAGATATTTTTTTCATTAAAAAAATATTAAAAATGGTAATATTTTGATTTAAAACAATCGAAAAGGAGTAACAGTAATGGATTTCGTTATTATTTTTTTTTTTTTGTATATCAAACCCAATTAAATATCACAAATATTAAAATTATATATTAGCAGTCATTGACTCCTTACTTATTTGTCTCTCTAGTATATTTAAAATTTTCCAAAATTAAAAATGATTGCCCACTTCCAGGTGAATGTGAATCAATTCCACGATTTTCGTGTCCTACAATCCACTTTCACCGGAATTTTCGTGAAATCAATTCTGTTGCAAAAGTCTTGGTGAAAGTTGAATTATGTCCAAGATGAGTGTATTTCCGGTTAAAAAAAAGTACTCGCGTAAAAAATTTGAAATGTTTTATATTTAATACATGAGTTTTATTAAAATAAGTCTATTGATCCCACTTATTTTGATTTCCGCCTTAGTGAATTTTTGGGTGATTTGTGCAACCCAGCTGGTTACAGAAAAGTTAAAAAAAGAACGTGGCATTAAGAACACCAAATTTTCAGGTTCGTGGATTTGACGTGAATAGTGGAAGTGGAATTGAAGTGGATATCGGAACATGGGTGGATATATAACAAACTATCAATCGAAGTGTATTTTAAAAATTTTTTACATAAAAATTGATAAGAAAGAAATTATTTTGAATTTAAAGAATTTGAATATTGAACACATACACCACAACAAAAAGTTGGTAATATCTGACAAATTTTATTTGTTTCAGCAGTTTTTATCTGTTGAAAAAAGGAGACGCAGTCTCATTGGCTATAATAGCATATTTACTGTTGAACAAATATTTGTTAATCTATTAAGTTAAAATTGTTGATTCTGCAAACTTAACTGAAGTTTGCTGAATCAATACTAATTTTTCATTTTAATAATATTTAAGATATAAATATCAATTTGATATAATAAAAAAATTATTTTGAATTTGAAGAATTTTGAATATAGAAAACTTACACTCACAACAAAAAGTTGGTAGTATCCGAATCAAATGTTATTTGTTTCAGCAGTTTTTTATCTGTTGAAACAGAGAACGCAGTCTCGGTTGTGTACTGTTACATCCAAAGAAAATCGTTAGTAGAAACAGCAAAAAAGTCTGCTAAAACAGCAAAAAGTCTGCAGAAAAAAGTTTGCTGAAATAGCAAACATTGTCTGCTATTTTTTTTTTTGCTCGATTACACTAAAACATGTTTTAGTTTGGCTGAAACAAATAAAAAATGTCAACTTAGAGGCTATCGCAGCACAATTAAAACAATGATTTATGAATATCTGTAGTATTTGTCCAAAAATAGGAATATTTATCAAATTGTTTGCTTATCGCATTTAGGAGGTTGTAAGTATATTACAGTGCAAAAATATACTAAATACTACCTTTGGTTCTTAAATATGCATTGGGGTACAATTTATAACCTAAAAAATTATAATTTGTTGTTCGTTAGCCCCTGAAGTACAGAAATATAACAGAAAACATCGACTACACTCATAGAAAAAAATCTGCTAAAAACAGCAGTCGATGTCTGCTGTTATATTTTTGTACTTCAGGGCCAAATGAACAACAATTTATAAAATTTTTAGGTTATAAATTTTTCCCCAAAGCATATTTAAGAACCAAAAGTAGTTTTTGGTATATTTTTCCTCTGTAATATACTTACAAGCTCCTAAATACGATCAGCAAACATTTTATTTGCTGTTATGCCTCAATTTGATAAATATTCAGATTTTTGGTCAAATACTATAGATATTCATAAAATATTATTTTAATTATGTTAGGATAGCTCCTAAGTTGACATTTTTATTTGTTTTAGCCAAAATAAAATATGTTTTAGTGTAATCGAGCTTCAAAAATAGCAGGAAATGTTTGCTATTTCAGCAAACAGTGACTGCTGTCCCTTTTTTCAGCAGACTTTCTGCTGTTTTAGCAAACTTTTCTGCTGTCCCTACTAACAAATTTCTTTGGGTGTACTGTTTTTAGCAGACTTTTTTCTATGAGTGTACAAAATATTATACACATGCATTGCACTCAGTCAGAGGAATTTATTAAAATAGCCTTTTATTCTCTCAAATGTTAGACTCTTTCATTTACAAGGAAATTTATGTGTGTTCTAAGAAACCAAAATGTTGCCAAAATTTGAATTCAAAAATTAAAGACTCAAATTATAAGGCGATTTTAAAAAATTAAAGAATTGATATAAAAATGAGTCGGATTAAAATGTTATTACTACTTCCTTTAGTTTCAGAAAATCGTAAATATATTCATGTGTGCAAAGACTAAGCAATAAAAAAAGGTTAATATTTGGAGTCTATAGACTAATAATTCAACAATTTCAATTCAAAAATATAAGACAGAAATTATAATGCATTTTTAAAAAATCTAATGAATTGATATTAAAATAAAACAAAGAGAAGTTTTATTACTATTTCCCTTAGTTTCAAAAAATCGTTAACATTTTCTTGTGTGCAAAGACTAAGCATTAAATAAACGGATATAGATTAAATGACTGATATATAGATGGCATCTCAAGCATAAAATTTCAAAAATTTTTAAATTCAATTCAAATTTTTAAAATTATAAATTATAACATGATTTCAAAAAATCTAATGAATTGTTATTAAAACAAAACAAATTGAGACTCTTTCATTTACAAGGAAATTTATGTGTTTCTAAGGAACCAAAATGTTGCCAAAATTTGAATTCAAAAATTAAAGACTCAAATTATAAGGCGATTTTAAAAATTTAAAGAATTGATATAAAAATAAATCAAATTAAAATTTTATTACTATTTCCCTTAGTTTCAGAAAATCGTAAATACATTCTTGTGTGCAAAGATTAAGCAATAACAAAAATGGTTAATATTTGGAGTCTTTAGTCTAACATTTCAACAAATTTGAATTCAAATATGTAATGTAATTTTAAAATTTTTAAAATTATAAATTATAACATGATTTCAAAAAATCTAATGAATTGTTATTAAAACAAAACAAATTGAGACTCTTTCATTTACAAGGAAATTTATGTGTTTCTAAGGAACCAAAATGTTGCCAAAATTTGAATTCAAAAATTAAAGACTCAAATTATAAGGCGATTTTAAAAATTTAAAGAATTGATATAAAAATAAATCAAATTAAAATTTTATTACTATTTCCCTTAGTTTCAGAAAATCGTAAATACATTCTTGTGTGCAAAGATTAAGCAATAACAAAAATGGTTAATATTTGGAGTCTTTAGTCTAACATTTCAACAAATTTGAATTCAAATATGTAATGTAATTTTAAAAAATGAATTGATTTTAAAATAAAACAAAGTGAATTTCGATAACTATTGTTCCTAGTTTTAGAAAAACGTTAACTTTATCTTGTGTGCAAAGATTTGACTATTAAATGAATGGTTAATCTTTGGAGTCTATAGACTAATGTTTCATCAATTTAAATTCAAAAATATAAGACAGAAATTATAATTCATTTTTAAAAAATCTAATGAATTGATATTAAAATAAAACAAAGTGAATTTTTATTACTATTTTCCTTGGTTTCAAAAAATCGTAAAGATTTTTTTGTGTGCAAGGACTAAGCATTAAATAAATGGATATATATATATATATATATATATATATATATATATATATATATATATATATATATATATATATATATATATATATATATATATATATATATATATATATATATATATATATATATATATATATATATATTAAATGACAGATATAGATGGAATCTCAAGCATAAAATTTCAATAATTTTTCAATTCAATTAAAATTTTTCAAATTATAAATTAAATTTATAATATATTTTAAAAAATCTAATGAATTGTTATTAAAACAAAGCAAATTGAACTTCTATTACTATTGCCCCTAGTTTCAGAAAATCGTAAACTTTTTTTTGTGTGCAAAGACTAATCTTTAAAAAATGGTTAATATTTGGAGTCTATAGACTAATAATTCAACATTTTGAATTCGAAAATATAGGACAGAAATTATAATGCGATTTTAAAAAACCTAATGAATTGATTTTAAAATAAAACAAAGTGAATTTCGATTAATATTGTCCCTAGTTCAAAAATTTTTCAATTCAATTCTAATTTTTAAAATTATAACATGATTTAAAAAAATCTAATGAATTGTTATTAAAACAAAACAAATTGAACTTCTATTACTATTGCCCCTAGTTTCAGAAAATCGTAAACTTTATCTTGTGTGCAAAGACTAAGCTTTAAAAAAAATGGTTAATATTTGGAGTCTATAGATTAATAATTCAACAATTTGAAATTATAATGCGATTTTAAAAAATCTAATGAATTGATTTTAAAATAAAATAAAGTGAATTTCGATTAATATTGTCCCTAGTTTCAGAAAATTGTAAAATTTTTCTTGTTTGCAAAGACTAAGCTTTAAAAAAATGGATAATATTTGGAGTCTATAGACTAATAATTTAACAATTTGAATTCAAAAATATAAGAGAGAAAATATAATGCAATTTTAAAAAATCTACTGAATTGATATTAAAATAAAACAAAGTGCATTTCGATTACTATTGCCCTTAATTTTAGAAAATCGTTAACATTTTCCTGTGTGCAAAGACAAAGCTTTAAAAAAATGGTTAATATTTGGAGTCTTTAGTCTAATATTTCAACAAATTTGAATTCAAAAATATAAGACATAAAATGTAATGCAATTTTAAAAAATCTAATAAATTTATTTTAAAATAAAACAAAGTGAATTAGTTATAGAAATTGCCCCTGGTTTCAGAAAATCGTTAACATTATCTTGTGTGTAAAGATTTGACCATTAAATGAATGGATCCTAAGAAAATTCATAGATGGAATCTCAAGCCTAATATTGCAACAATTTAAATTCAAAAATATAAGACATACATAATAAAGCCATTTTAAAAAATCAAGTGAGTTGTTATTAAATTAAAAGCAATAGAATTTCTTTTATTTATTTATTTATTGTTTATTTTAATCATACAGTAAATGTATGATAAAAAAGAAAAGGGAAAGTAGCATTGGCTGCTAAGGCCATCAGCTATCGAGAATTTCTTTTAATATTGCCTCTAGTTTCAGAAAATCGTAAATATTTTCTTGTGTGCAAAGACTAAGCATTAAATAAATGGTTATTGATTAAATGCCAGATATAATGAAATTTCAAGCATAAAGTTTCAACAATTTCAATTCAAAATTTTAAGTTTATGAATTATGTGATTTCAAAAGGTCTAATTAATTGTTATTAAATTAAAACAAATGGAATTTCTATTACTATTGCCCCTAGTTTCGGAAAATCGTTAATATTTTCTTGTGTGCAAAGACAAAACGTTAAAAAAATGGTTAATATTTGGTAGCCTAATGTTTCAACAAATATGAATTTAAAAATATAAGACAGAAATTATAATGAAATTTTAAAAAATCTAATGAATTGATTTTAAAATAAAACAAAGTGAATTTCTCTAACTATTGCTCCTAGTTTCAGAAAATTGTAAACTTTTTCTTGTGTGCAAAGATTTGACCATTAAATGAATGGGTCCTAAGAAAATTCATAGATGGAATCTCAAGCCTAATATTGCAAGAATTTAAATTCAAAAATATAATACATAAATAATAAAGCAATTTAAAAAAAAAATCTAGTGAATTGTTATTAAATTAAAGCAAATGGAATTTCTATTACTATTGCCCGTAGTTTCAGAAAATTGTAAATTTTTTCTTGTGTGCAGCGACTAACCATTAAATGAAGGCTTTATGGGTCCTTATGAAAATTCATAGAATCATTTACAAAATGAAAGTTCACAAGCCTTTTTAGAATATGGGAAGAAGCTATTGCAATTTTCTCCTTCCTTCGCAGATTTTAAACTGTTGTAGTATTCTTGCTTTGTGTATTGATAAATCTTCGAGGCATGGGTTTTGGTGGTACTTGAGGCTTTATCGGTACTTGTGGCTTTGGTTGTTCCAATTTTCGGTTATTACTTTTCTCCTTTTCTTGATATTCTACATAGCCAGATTCATCACTACATTCCGAATCGGAATCGGGTTTGACATCTCTCTGTCGTCTGGTTCGTCTGGGACGATTTGTATTTGCCGTATTACCTGCACCTGCACTAGGATTTTCTGTAATCGCATCATTGGTAATCGTATCCAGATCTTTCATAGAATTCGTAGGAGATGAATCCATTTTGAGGGTTATTGAACTAGAACTGCTGAATGTGGTGGCAGCATCACTATTATTGCGATTTTGTAAATTTTTATACAAATCCTCAGTGGTAAGGTGCGTCGATTCTAAAGATGAAATTTCCAAATCACCATCTGTATATGAGGGATGTGGAGGAAGACTAAGTTGATGTGCTACTCCATGATGGAATTGTAAAGATAAATCATCTTGATTTTGAGTAACAGTGCTAGCTGTTTCACAACCACTCGATATAGAACCTTCATCAGCACTATCATTGTTTATTTGATTACGTTTAGCAGTCGAAGGGGTTCCTACCTCCCCTCCGGCGGATTGATGATTGGCCATTGAGCAAGAGACCGAAGAGGTATCCGATGATATGGAAGATTGTTGTTGATGTTTATAACGCACCGCAGCAATATGATCTGTATCTCGAACACCGGTATTGGTTTCCAAACTACTGCTACCCTCATCACTGCTCAATGATAAATTGGCCATTTTACGCATAGAATGACGATGTAACATATTGAGTATAGCTGCTTGGCGGAAATATATATCATCTTCTTCTTCACCCAGAAAATCATCTTCTCCATCACTGCATACGCCAGATCGTCTAAGGGCCACACTGTCGAAATGATCCTCTTGGTCCTTTCCTTCGGGTCTTTGGGTATTTGAATCATTGGCTGGGATTTGATTGGTTTGGTGATTGGGATTGAAATCATTGATGGGATCAGCATTGGGATCAATATTGATGGTGGCCAAAAGGCTGAGAGGACCAGATTCTTCGGATTCATGATGCATTTCTCGTAGGTCACTTAAACTGCAACTGTTGGTGGAATTCAAATGCAATTGACTCTCAAAATAAGGCATTAACTCATTGGCCAATGAGGCATTGCTATCGTAGTTATTGTGTTTGAGGATTTTCTCAAAATCATCGGAATCATCTGAGCCATAATGGATTCGTGTTTCCTCATCCGGTGTTTGCTCAGTTACGGGGCTATTTTGATCTGTGGTAGTTTGAGTTTCTTTACACGATCCCAGGCTATTGCAGCACGAATGCTGTTGTTGACCTCCAGCTGTAAGATTAAAACTAACAGGTCTGGCTTGACCAGTCCGTCTTATCGAATGGCCACGACGACAACGTCTGCGACCCAAAGTCATGGCTGGATATAGAGAATCCTTTTGACAGCAGGGTTTCATTTCAGGTTCATTGGTCTCTTCAGCCTCTTCGCCCTCTTCGCCTATGGCTTCCTCAATGGCCATTAGTTTGGGAGCTGATTTGGAACGTTCCAAAGGAGGCCGATAATTATTGCTTCCCACACTTAGTAAGATTTTGCGTCTTGGTAAACTTGGATTATCATACACAGCATTGGCCAAACTAAGACGGGCATTCTGTTTGAGAATTTTTTCACGTTTAAATTCACGCAGAGCACGTTCGAGATTAGCCTGAAAAAAAGAAAACAAAAAATTACTCTACAAGGTCAAAGAAGATATGTCTATTCCCCGAAGGATTTACCTTTAAAGTATCACAGATTTCCTGAACTTGTTTCTCTTTGCTACACAAGACAGCATGACAACGTAGTTCATGTTTTAGTTTTCTTCCCTCATGACGATAAATCCAACAGAAGACTCTGGGATAGTTCTTTGGTGCACAGCAATGGGTAATGCGATTGGCCCAGTATTCAGTTAGTCCGTGTTGACGGGTGGTGGCCTTAAGGCCTGAAGCACATACTTTCAGGCGCATTATAACATCAGGTTTAGTATTTTGGGTATAATTGCGCCAAAGGGTGTTTAATTGTTTTTCCACACAACCTTCACCTGGAAAAAAATTTACAAAATTAAAACAAGGGCTATAAAATAATAATCCTGTCGTTTTTTCGACCCACATACCTTTGGCCCAACCTGTTAAGACGTTGCCCAAATAGGAGACCTTGAACTCTGGATCCGGTGTGCTGATTTCTATACTATGGGTTCTTTTCCACCATAGTTTGCCTAGACCCCGGGATATAGTACGCATAGCCTTGGAGCTTAAATCTCCTGTACGTCTCTCTTGGAAATGTTCCAAAGCCATTAAGTGTCTATCCAAAGTATCGCATTTTGATTTATCCTCATTTTTGGTCTTGCTAATGGGTACTGATGCTGATGCTGCTACTGCTGGTGGTGGTGGTGTTGTAATGCTGATGATAGATCCTCCTGACTCATCACCTTCTTCTTTGGCATAATGTTTGAAACGCTCCAAATAGGGACCATTGGAGCGTTGACGACCACCAAATGTATTGAATTTTCCTTCGGATAATTTCTTTTCATTTTTCTCAAATTTTTTGGCATTATACGTATTACCCAAGAGGCGAGACAATGAAGAGCTCTTCGCAAATTTCTTAGGTCTTGGTGGTGTTCCAATGGGCACTGGTGGTTGCTGGCAAGATAAACTCTTCTCTGTGGTTCCCTGTGCTTTCTCTTCTTTTTCTGTTACCAAATCGGTTGGCTTTACCGTTGATTTTTTCGAAAAACTAAACAAGGACATGCGATCCTTAGGCACTTTGGCATTTTGATTTTTTGGTATTTGAATTGCATCTGTTTTGAAATTTGCATAACCTTTAGTTTCATTCAGCAAGCAATTATTGTTGTTGGTAAAATTATTTGTTTGTGTTTGTACTTTAACGAAATCCACTTCATCATGGGATGTTGGTATAATGCCATTGGCTTTTTGGTCTACAGATGTGACATCCATTTTCTTGTGAAAAATAATATATTACTAGCAATATTTTTTCAGATGCACCTTAAATTTATTGTCTAGGAGGAGTTTATTCCTCCTTAACACCCTTCGTTTTCTTTTTAACTTCTTCTGATAGGGTTATTTACTTTATTACAAAATCTTGGCCCACCAACTGGTTCGATTTCGAATTTCCTTTATTTGCCCGGATTGTTAGCACAAGTGTATAATTGTTGATCCAATATAAATTGTTTCAGTTATTGCATTACTCCTCATAATAATGGCAAGGTTTTACCAAGCATGCAAAATGATTGCAAATTAATTTTGACATTCTGTAAATAGAGAAAATAAAAGAAAAAATAAATTGAGTAAATTAAATATTAAAGCTCGCCATGGTTATAAACATTAAAGTAAATATGTATACAGAAAAAGGGCATTGATTAATGCCGGTAGATTGTTAAGAAATTTTCTGAAGATTTCAAGGAAATAATTGAAAAATAACTAAAATTTTAAACCTTCAAAATTATGCAAATAAATAAAAAAAAATTGTACTTTTTGAGAAAATAATCAATTGTTATGAAACGTTTATTTTTCTTTTTAGAAATAATTTTAATTCTAAATTGCCAAACGAATTGATATGTTGAATTTATTGGTCATATTGTATTCAGCATTTATTTCTCTTTTAATAACAACATAAATTTATTGTGTGTGCAAATGTGTGCCTAGAAAAGATTTAAGTTTTCGAGGTAGGAAAAGTGTGACGTAGTGGGTCAGAGATTTTGACCATTTGGCGAAATAAAGAAAAGAATAAAAGATAAATTAATAAGCTTTAATTGTTGGAGAGCTCACGAAACGTTTTTTTTTTGTTTCTTTTTAGAACTATTTTAAATCTAAACTTCCAAAAAAATTGATGTATTGAAGGAAAAAGCCATATTGTATTCAGTATTTATTTCCCCTTAAATAAAATCCTTATTTTATTGTGAGTTTTTTTTTTTAGAAATAATTTTAAATCTAAACTGCCATATTGTATGCAGCATTTATTTCTCTTTTAATAACAACATAAATTAATTGTGTGTGCAAAAGATGTACCTAGAAAAGATTTAAATTTTCGAGGTAGGTAAAGTGTGACATAGTGGGTCAGAGATTTTGACCTTTTGTCGATATATTAAGAATTAAAAGAAAAGAATTTAAAATTTTATGCAGATAAATTAATAAGCTTTAATTTTTGGAGAGTTCATGAAACGTTTTTTTTGTTTCTTTTTAGAAATATTTTAAATCTAAACTACCAAAACAATTGATGTATTGAAGGAAAAAGTCATATTGTATTCAGTATTTACTTCCTCTTAAAAAAATATTTTATTGTGAGTTTTTTTTAGAAATAATTTTAAATCTAAACTGCCAAAATAATTGATATGTTGAATTAATTGGTCATATTGCATTTTGTATTTATTTCTCTTTTAATAAAAACATAAATTTAATGTGTGTGCAAAAGATGTGCCTAGAAACGATTTAAGTTTTCGAGATAGGAAAAGTGTGACATAGTGGGTCAGAGATTTTGACCTTTTGTCGAAATAAAGAAAAGAATAAAATATAAATTAATAAGCTTTAATTTTTGGAAAAGCTCATGAAACTTTTTTTTTGTTTCTTTTTTGAAATATTTTATATCTAAACTACCAAAATAAATGATGCGTTGAAGTAAAAGGTCATATTATATTCAGTATTTATTTCCCTTTAAATAAAATCCTTATTTTATTGTGTGTGCCAAAGGTTTTCGGCGGAGGAGAAGTTTGACATAGTGAGTTTTTAAATTTTAAAAATTATGCAGATAAATAAATAAGCTTTGTTTTTTGGGAAACAATCAATGCTTTTGAAACATTTTTCTTTTAATTTAAATATGTAAAGCATAGATATATTGCAATGTTTTAAATTTAAATTCCCAAACGAATTGATATGTTGAAATAATTGCTCACATGGTATTCAGTATTTATCTCCCCTTTAATAACAACATAAGTTTATTGTGTGTGCAAAAGATGTGCACTATAAAAGGTTTAGGTTTTTGAGGTAGGAAAAGTGTGACATAAAAGGGCAGGGATTTAGACCTTCGATATGTTGAAAAATAAATAGAACTTTAAATCTAAAAAATGTAGCAGATTAATAAATAAGCTTTAATATTTGGGAAATAATTAAAGCTCATGAAAGTTTTTTTAGTTTTTTCTTTTTATAAATAATTTTAAACCTAAACTTCCAAAAGAATTGATGTGTTGAAGTAAAAGGTCATATTGTTTTCAGTATTTATTTCTCCTTTAATGAAAACCACACTTTATTGTGTGTGCAAAAGGTTTTCGGGAGAGGAGAAGTGTGACATAGCGGATCAGAGATTTTGGTCTTTCGCCGATATATTAAGAATAAAGAGAACTTTAAATCTTTAAAATTATGCAGATAAATAAATAAGCTTTAAATTTTGGAAAATAATCAAAGCTCATTAAACGTTGTCTTTTTTTTTCTTTTTAGAAATATTTTAAATTTAAACTTCCAAAATAATTGATGTGTTGAAGTAACAGGTCATATTATATTCAGTATTTATTTTCTCTTTAATAAAAACAAAATTTTATTGTGTGTGCAAAAGATCTGTCTAGAAAAGGTTAAGTTTTCGAGGTTGGAAAAGTGTGAAATAGTGGGTCAGAGATTTCGTGGATATGTTGAAAAATAAATTAGAATTTTAAATCTTTAAAATTATGCATATATATAAATAAGCTTTAATTAATTTTTGGAAAATAATCAGAACTCATGAAACTTTCTTTTTTAAGAAATATTTTAAATTTAAACTTCCAAAAGAATTGATGTGTTAAAGTAACAGGTCATATTGTATTCAGTATTTATTTATCCTTTAATAAAAACCACACTTTATTGTGTGTGCAAAAGGTTTTCGGGGGGAGGACATTTTACTTTAACTTAGTCAGCCATATCCTTCGAGCTGAAAACAAATTCGAAAACATTTTAATTCTTTCACACAAATCGGACAACTTTCGTTTATATACAGAAATACGGCGAATATGCAGATGTATAACGGTCCATCTTAAGAGAGTCTGGGAGAGGGTGTTCCCTTTCCAAAAATTTTTAAAAGTATGTTGTGTATTCAAGTAGTTGGACAATCTTCTTCATTTCCTGTGAATTTTATTTCATTTTCTTCATTTCCTCAATATACAGGAAAATTAAGCGTTATATTTCAACAACAAACAAATAATCACTGTTTCCCGTCCAAAAATTCGGAAAAAGTAAAAGTACTTAAAAAATTTACAACATAAACATTTGTTAAAATCTTGGACGCGGAGAACATGTCATTCCCGAACATATACCGGAAAATGATGCACCCTCAACGTTATGTTACTTAACTTAGAAAAGTCTCGCAGAAGTCTGTGCAAAAATCATAAAATTATGTACCGAATTCCCATTTACGGACAACCCTCTACTTTCAATTTTCACAAAATCAGACAAAAGGGAACCCTGTCCCCACCTTCGCTCCAACCCGACCAGACATCGGAAAATCATGTACCCCATTATGTACCCCAAATTCCAAGTAAATCGACAAAATTTATTTCACTATTCCCAATCGAAAAATCATGTACCCCGTATTAATTTAATCACATCCTCCCACGTTCACTGTAAATTTCAAGTAGATCGGAGAGGGTTAAATTTTGCTCTATTTTTTTTAAGGGACGTCACTTTCCCCGATAAAATATAGACAGAAGTGGATAGCACCTTTAACCTTTTCTGAAAATTCCAAGAACATTTAGAAACTTTTCTTCAAGTGTGTGGCAAGAAGAAGGTTCCCTCCCCGTCGAAATACATAAACAAAACCATATTTCATAATCATCCCCCAAGGCCTTTGTAAATTTCAAGAAAACTTGAGGATTTTAGTTTTTTTTCAGTTTTAGAGGAGGTTCCCCCTCCCCGACCAAATATCGAAAATTAATGTAGCGTATCTTGTGTAGACGTTCCAGAAAATATCAAGCAAATTATAAGCCCAATTTTCAAAAAGCAGGACAAGGGGAGGCCATCTTCCAATCCAAATATCACAGAATCGATATCCAATATTAATTTCATGACCTCTCTCCACGTCCACTGTAAATTTCAAGTAAATTGGAAAGGTTATGACTTTTCCAATTTACATAAAGTTTTCCGTAAAATTTCAGTCGGAGAATTTTAGTTTTGTTTTCAATACACTCAAAAAAATGTAAACTCTCTATTTCACTAAAGCCAAATTAACTTTATTTTAGTTCATGGAATTATTTCCGTTACTCTAATAATTTTTTGTGTACATTAGTTAAATGAACTAAAAAAACGAGAAAAAAATTATACACAAATTAATCATAAAGATTTACTAAATTCGTATTTCTCTCCAAATAGTTAGTTATTTCTTTAAATTTGTAAGATTTTCTACAAATGCGTCCATCATGAACTTCGTATGTCATTAAAGATATTCTTGCTATTTTGAACTCCAATTTTTTCCTACGAACTACAAAATTTTCTTTAACAAGTGACAAAAAAAATTATTTACGTCGAATAAATTTTCTTGAATTTGTCGAAAAATATTTACTTATTTTTATGATATCGTCTAAAAATATGGAAAATTTTCTAAAATTAACAAAATGTTTTCTTCGCGGTGGGTTCACTGTTTTTTCAGTGTATACTTTAAAAAAAAGTCGGGCAAAGAGGAGGTCCTCCCCGACCAAATATCGAAAAATAAAGTAGCCGCTCTTTGTCTAGAAGCCCCCTTCAACCTTCCCTGAAAATTTCAAGCTAATCGGATAATTTTATTCCAATTTTCAAAAAGTCGACCAAGAGGAGGTCCCCCCTCCCCGTCCAAATATGAACACATCAGGTACCCAGTATTAATTTCATAACCTCACCGCATGTTCTCTGTAAATCTCAAGTAAATCAGAGAATGTTAGTTTATTCACAGTACTTAAAAAAAGTCCGACAAAAGGGAGACCCCCTCCGCGACCACATATCGAAAAATAAGGTATCGGATCTTTGTCTAGATGCCAACCCCAACCTTCACTGACAATTTCAAGCAAATCGGTCAACTTTGGTCCAAGTTTCAAAAAGACGGACATATTGAAACAATATTAAAAGTGTCATTGCTGAAATACGAAAATTGGACCTCCAGAATGATCTTTATGCAAAATAGTCTTGGTGGCCATATGACCGAAATTATATTTAAATGTTAAATGACAAGAAATTATCTACCAAATATTTTTTTGTCATATATATTAATCATCGAAAATCGCTTTATTATTATTATAATTATTATTATTTATTATTATTATTTTTTTTTTAAATATAAGTTCTACACACTTTTGCATGCGTTTGAACCAATTATCGAAGCACTTTGAACCATTTGTCAAAGCCACTCTGATTAATGCGCTTTACATACTATCAGTTATTCCGGACGGAATGTCGGTGTTTGTAAAGAATCTTACAGTGTGTCAGATCGATACGACTTGTCGGCGATGACTAAATAATCGGTAAATGTGTTATCGATCCCATAAACATGCATCTGTATCGATTATGCCTTCGGACTTAACTTATAATGTGCACAATATATGGGATATGTTCGACACGAGCACTGTCGTCCGGAATAACTGATAGTCTGTAAAGCGCATGAGGTATCTCCAAAATATGCATTCTGCTTCTTCAGGTGTCGAAAAACATTGAACTCTCATTTTATTTTTTACGCACGGAAATAAAAAGATGTTATTCAGTGCCAAGACAGAACTATATGTTTGGATGTTCAATGTACAAAAAAAATCATTAAATTTTTTTTTCTACCAGTGTATATCTAAGGTGCAACATTATATTGAAAATATGTATGTTTGAAACAGAATATGTTTGGGAGTATATGTTATAAAAGCGGTTTTTGGAGGTGTATGAATAGGTTCATCTATCTACAAAATATTATTAAAATTTCTATTGAAAATTCTTAAATGAGTTCATCTAAATAATGATATCGCTATTGTTGATTTACTTTTTTTATATATAGTATTATATATTTTGAGTATGTTTTATTATTGTGGTGTTATTATAAAATAACTATTTGGGAAGATAAAATAAATAAATAAGTAAGTACGTAAATAAATTATACGCGTATATTATTATAAAGTAAATTTCAAAAAGAATGAGGAACTACACTTGAACAAACACACATAATGGAATTTTCCTTTCATGCAAAATGTTGACATTTGTTCACTCTCCGTTTTTATTTTGCATGCATGTTATCATGGTAGAGATGGGAATTATATTTTAATTTAGAAAATTCGTGACATGTGTTTATATTCATAAGCATTTATATGAATTAAAAAAAAAATCATAGAAACAAGAGTGAAGTTTTTGGGAGATTAATTTTTTTTACTAAAGTGAGGTATAATGGATGCAAATATAAAGCTAAATAAGGTCGTTATTAATACGGATCCCAGGAACCCAAATATGGGGCGACATTTCAGTGTGAACATGAACCCTAAGACAAATAAAATTTTAAACCTTCAAAATTATGCATCACATTTTGGGAATATAATCAATACAATGCTTTTTTTCTTTTTAGAAATAATTTTAGATCTAAACTGCCAAATGAATTGATATGCTGAAATACTATATCATATTGTATTTTGTACTTATTTTTCCTTTAATAAAAACCTCAATTTATTGTGTGTGCAAAAGATGTGCCTAGAAAATGGGTAGTGTAGGATAGTGGGTAGGAGGTTTGACCTTTCGACTATATATTGAACAATAAATAGAATTTTGAAATCTTTACAGATAAATGAATAAGCTTTAATTTTTGGAAAATAATCAGAGCTTATGAAACGTTTTTTTCTGGTTAGAAATATTTTAAATCTAAACTTCCAAAAGAATTGATGTGTTGAAGTAAGAGGTCATATTGTATTCAGTATTTATTTCTCATTAAATAAAATCCTTATTTTATGGTGAGTGCAAAAATTTTAAAAATTATGCAGATAAATAAATAAGCTTTACTTTTTGGGAGATTAATTATTGCCTAAAGTGAGGTATTATGGATTCAACAATATAGCTAAATAAGGGCGTAGTGAATATGGACCTCAGGAACCCAAATATGGGGCGGTCGAATCTTGTGTACCCTCCACCATGGATTGCGTAGAAACTTCTACTAAAGACGGTCATCCATAATTAAATTACTTAGGTTGCGGCCGATGGCAAGGCATCTTAAAACTTCTTAACATCATCTTCTTAATTGTAAGTTAGTCCATGCGGGATATATAGGAGACAAAAGAAAGGTCGATTAAATACATATATATTAATTTCTTGACCGGTATATATAGGAAAGAAATAATTACGAACCGATATGAACTTTTGTGCTGTAATTATAGAGCCAAAATTGAAATATGGGGGTCGCTTTATATGGGGGCTATATACAATTATGAACACGAGCCTACCAAGAATGGCAGATTTTTTACAGTTTGGTAGATTCATGTTTTGGAAGATTTTGCAAAATATTCCACTCCAACTATGAAATGCTTCCTAAATTTTCAATAGGAATAACATTTTGACAAAATTTACTACAGAAATAAAATTCTGACAAAATTTTCTATACAAATAAAATTTTGACAAAATTTTCTAAAGAAATAAATTTTTGACAAAATTTTGTATAGAAATTATATTTTGACAAAATTTCCTAATGACATAAAATATTGACAAAATTTTCTATAGAAATATAAAATTTTGATAAAATTTTCTATGGCAATAAAATTTTGGTAGATTATTTTTGGCTCGAGTGGTAATTGTGAGTTTTCTGTTATTGGGGGTCGGTTTAATTGGGGCTATCGATACGTACCAATT
Organism: Haematobia irritans; assembly: GCF_050003625.1. Taxonomy (NCBI): domain Eukaryota; kingdom Metazoa; phylum Arthropoda; class Insecta; order Diptera; family Muscidae; genus Haematobia; species Haematobia irritans. Next base: position 58,612,626 of record NC_134397.1, read on the forward strand.
TTGGCATGGTTGTTAACGGTCATACACTAGCGACATGTACCAAATTTCAACCGGATCGGATGAATTTTACTCCTTCAAGAGGCTCCGGAAGTCAAATTTGGGCATCGGTTTATATGGGGGCTATATATAATTATGGACCGATATGGACCAATTTTTGAATGGTTATTAGAGACCATATACTAACACCACAACCGGATCGGATGAATTTTACTTCGCCAAGAGGTTTCGGAGGTCAAATCTGGGGATCGGTTTATATGGGGGCTATATATAATTATTGACCGATGTGGGCCAATTTTTGCATGGTTATTAGAGACTATATAACAACATCATGTACCAAATTTCAGCCAGATGGGATGAAATATGCTTCTCTTAGAGGCTCCGCAAGCCAAATCTGGGGATCGGTTTATATGGGGGTTATATATAATTATAGACCCATGTGGACCAATTTATGCATGGTTGTTAGAGACTATATACCAACATCATATACCAAATTTCAGCCATATCGGATGAAATATGCTTCTCTTAGAGGCTCCGCAAGTCAAATCTGGGGATGGGTTTATATGGGGGCTATATATAATTATGGACCGATGTGGACCAATTTGTGCATGGTTGTTAGAGACTATATACCAACATCATGTACCAAATTTCAACCGGATCCGATGAATTTTACTCCTCCAAGAGGCTCCGGTGGTCAAATTTGGGGATCGGTTTATGTGGGGGCTTTATATAATTATTGACCGATGTGGACCAATTTTTGCATGGTTGTTAGAGACTATATACCAACATCATGTACCAAATTTCAGCTAGATCGGATGAAATATGCTTCTCTTAGAAGCTCCGCAAGACAAATTTGGGGATCGGTTTATATGGGGCTATATATGTTATATGTTAATTATAGACCGATGTGGACCAATTTTTGCATGGTTGTTAGAGACTATATACCAACATCATGTACCAAATTTCAACCGGATCGGTTGAATTTTACTCCTCCAAGAGGCTCCGCAAGCCAAATCTGGGGATCGGTTTATATGGGGACTATATATAATTATAGACCGATGAGGACCAATTTTTGCATGGTTGTTAGAGGCCATCTACTAACACCATGTACCAAATTTCAGCCGGATCGGATGAAATTTGCTTCTCTTAGAGGATTCGCAAGCCAAATTTGGAATCGGTTTATATGGGGGCTATATATAATTATGGACCGATGTGAACCAATTTTTGCACGGTTGTTAGAGACCATATACCAACACCATGTACCAAATTTCAGCCGGATCGGATGAAATTTGCTTCTCTTTTAGGCTCCGCAAGCCAAATCTGGGGATCGGTTTTGTATGGGGGCTATATATAATTATGGACCGATGTGGACCAAGTTTTTCATGGTTGTTAGAGACCATATACCAACACCATATACCAAATTTCAGCCGGATCGGATGAAATATGCTTCTGTTAGAGGCTCCACAAGCCAAATCTGAGGGTCCATTTATATGGGGGCTATACGTAAAAGTGGACCGATATGGCCCATTTTCAATACCATCCGACAACTACTTGTGCCAAGTTTCAAGTGGATAGCTTGTTTCGGAAGTTAGCGTGATTTCAACAGACGGACGGACGGACGGACATGCTTAGATCGACTCAGAATTTCACCACGACCCAGAATATATATACTTTATGGGGTCTTAGAGCAATATTTCGATGTGTTACAAACGGAATGACAAAGTTAATATACCCCCATCCTATGATGGAGGGTATAAAAAAAACAAATAAATATATGTATATCTGTTTACTGATCTGAGAGTACTTTTAAATCCTGTATCATACTAATCCAGTTCAATAGCTGTACTAAGGTGTATATGTCAATGGACACATATTTGGGGGTGTTAACAATAATCAAAATTTTAATAAAATAATTCAGTGTGCAACATAAAGAGATCGGACCCAACCTCATCTAAACGAGATTATGGATTAACCCTTTCACTACCGATGTCCACTTAGAAGGACATTCGAAAAAGACACAAAATTCTATTTTCCCACTTAGTTTCGATTTATTTCTCGATATTATTTTAAAGTAGAGGCTTTAATCGAAATAAGCTATAAATATTTTCCATATTAGTGAGCACTAAAACACATTTTTATAAACTTATTTAACAATGAACGAAAAATACGAAAATTTGAGAAAATTTTTCTACTGTAGGTTTCTAGTAAATGGACATTCATACAAAAACTATAGCTGATACTGTTTCGGGTTCTTTTTTGTATTTTTGCACTTATTTTCGTAAGGCCATTTGGTCACAATTCAAGAATCAAGTTTTCAGAACAAGCTCATATTGCTCTTGAAGTAATTGAGGTAGGTTCTCAAAATTACAATTTTTATTCTAACATACATGCTGTTAGTACAAGTAAAAACAGAAGAAAAATTAAAGTTTTTAACATTAGGTTTATTTCGGTAGTGAAAGGGTTAAAAATTTATTTCCCAGGCCTTCCAGAGAGAGAGAGCTATAAAACGAAAATCGCTTATTTGAAGTTAGGTATGAAAATCTAGAAAAGTCAAGATCGATTATTAACTAAAAAAAATAACCGTAAAATCGATTTAAGATTTTCAATTTCTTTCTTTTCATTGGTTTCAATTGAATTGAAATGTATCTAGATGTATATTTCTTAATTTTTATTAATAGAACTTTTTATACCCTAAACCACATAGTGGTCAGGGTATAATAACTTTGATCTGCCAAAAAATGTGCCTACCAGAAATATTGATATTAAACCTCATAAAATATATACCGATCGACTCAGAATCACCTCCTGAGTCGATCTATACATGGACAGACGGTGTCCGTCCGTCCGTCCTAAACCACATAGTGGTCAGGGTATAATAACTTTGATCTGCCAAAAAATGTGCCTACCAGAAATATTGATATTAAACCTCATAAAATATATACCGATCGACTCAGAATCACCTCCTGAGTCGATCTATACATGGACAGACGGTGTCCGTCCGTCCGTCTGTCCATGTATTTGTTGTTCGCAGGATACCGGTCGCAATTATTAACCGATTTTTATGAATTTGGTACAGGGTGTATTTTGGGTATAAGGACGAACGCTAGAGAAGAAACATGATTGTCACAATCATATTCGAAGAGCAAAATAATATGATAGGAACTATTTTTGCGGCGACCATGTAACATTTTAACCTGCAACCATGTTGGCTCAGTGAACATGGTTCTAAGAAAAATATAATTGCCCTCATCTAAAATGTTATTATATTGATAAAAAGAATTTTGTTTGAATGAAAAGACAATGGTCACGATTTAAAATGTATGGTATTCATTAAAAATGTTTTTCTTCTAGTTAAAAGAACATGGTCACAACCTAAAATGTTTTGATCTTTATGAAAAACTTTTATCATCGTCGAAAAAAGGACGCCACTTGAGAAAAGAAAACACAAAATTAACTTTATTTGTTTGTTTTTATTTATTTATAAACTAATTCATTGTTTATTTGTATTTATAATGCCGTTCAAGCAAACATCATATTATTTTACACACTCTATTTTATTTCAATTTTAACAATAAGTAATTATTCCATATTTACATCGTGCCCATCATCTAACTGCAAATAAAAATAAATGATCCATATAGCAAAATGCTGAACAAAAAACAGGTACATTTTTTTCAATTACACTTTCCTTTTTTGTGTTCACATAAAACCACGTGCCACTTCTGAATAAATAAATTAACACAAAACACAGTAAATCCGTATTCTCCGTCCATTCCGAGAAACAATCAACACACGACTGACGCGCAAAATGAAAATCGTGTGTACCTGCTCAATGTTTTTATAAAATTCTTTTCGCTGCAAAAAAGTTAAAAAATTAAATGGTCACGAAAAAAATGTAAATGGTCTTTATGGCCATGTAATGGTTCTAGACATGTCTATACTTAACCTGTAAAAATACTTTTTTCCCTGTAAAAAAGTAAAAAAATTGAATGGTCAGGTACATGATTTTCCCGACCATTTAATGGTATCAAATGTTATCATTTAAATGATAGAACATGTTTGCGGTATTTGAGAACCATTGAAATGCTTATAGCCACCATACATTTTTCTCCGCTCGAAAACTATTTTTACACAGACAAAATACATGGTTTTCGCGGCAATTACATGCTCTAGATAAGCATTAAATGGATGCGGCAATCATGTCCAAACATGGTTTTTCTGTGCGTGTATTTGGAAGAAATCGGATCAAATTTAGATATAGCTCCCATATATATGTATCGCCCGATTTCGACAAAAGGGGCTACGTTGAGCTTTTTTACTAACCGATTATCGTCAAATTTGGCACAAAGTAATCTTTTTCATCATTATTCAAGTGTGCAAAATTTCATCGAAATCGGTTCAGATTTAGATATAGCTCCCATATATATGTATAGCCCGATTTTCCCAATTTTGGCCACAAAACCCTTATTTATTACCTCATCTTACTCAAATTTAGCAAAAGATAACCCTCAGTGGTATCAACCAAACCTGTCAAATATCATCCAAATCGGTTCTGATTTAGATATAGCTCCTATATATATGTATTGCCCGATTTTCCCAAATTTGGCCACAAAACCCTTATTTATGACTCGATTATGAACCAGCCCAGAATCCCCCATCGATTTTTTTCAACTTCCCATGCAGTCCTTTTGGACAAGTCCCCAAACATTTCTTCTAAAGCGCATCGTGGGATCCCCCAATAATTTTTTCCCACTTCTGATGCAGTCCTTTTGGACAAGTGCACAAACATGTCTTCTAAAGCGCATCTTGGGATCCCCCAATGATTTTTTTCTACTGCAGTACTTGTGGACAAGTATTAGAAAGAACGCAATCAGGCTATTTTAAGTGCAAATTTTGTACAATTAAATTTTACAAAAAAAAAAAAAAAAAAATAGAAAACTAATAAAAAACTAAAAAAATAGAAATTAATAAAAAAAAGTAAAAAAATAATTAAAAAAAAATAAATTGCATCCCCGCTGGGATTTGAACCTGTGCCGTTTGATTTTTTCGCTTCCATGGAAGTTCTTTTGAGAAGGTTTTGCAAATTACGAGAATATTTAATTTTTTTGTTGATTTTTAATGGAAAAAATATATTTAGACGAAAATATATGCCGAAAATAAAAAATAAAAACGATGCATGACATAAAAAAATATTTTTTTAGAAAAATATTTGATAAAAAATTGCCGCTGGTGAGATTTAAACCTAATACTAATAAAGAACACTAATAAAGAACATCTCGAGAAGCAATGAGAATGTTATTCCTTGGTGTCGTATTACGATCATATCACAAACATTTGAGTTGACCTTTCGACGCTTTATGTTCAATGGCGTTTGTGGCTGAGTGTGTTAAGGCGTTCTGTTTTGGTGCCAGCAAACCCAGGTTTTTCAAACTGTAAAAATTAGATAATAGGAAAATAATTGTGTAATAAAACATATGGATAAAAAAAAGTGAAATTGGTTGAAAAAAATTTTTTTTCGCTTTTTAAATTTCTTTATTCAAATTAACTTCCAGGGCACAGCTTCTAAAGCAATGCAAAGGATCCAAAAAGGGAGTACTTCCGTCCTATGACAAGCCCATGTAAAATTCATTGGAGATGATCCAAGTTTGCACTACTTCCGGATCACAGATTGGGGATCCAAACTACTTTTTTGGAAGCTCTTTTTTTGCTGGGTCCCTAAGGTCTTTATATAAAAAATATAATAATCATTTTATCAGTGAATCTCTCTATATGCCCTCAAACAATTGCAAATCGGATATAAACTTGCGACTTCTCGATAATATACAGACTTTTTATCACACGTAAATTACAGTATTAAAGACAAATCTTTAAACAAAAGAAATTTTAATTAAAAGAAAGTTTATAATCTTTGCCGTGAAAATGTGTTTCATTAAATTTAGTCCGTTAAAGTCGTATGTCTCTGAATTTGAATTTAATTGGTCCACGAAATTTTTAATTGAAACAAAAATCAATCACAGAAATTAATAGCATCAATTAAATTTTTAATTGGACCATTTAATTTTTTAATTGACGTTGGTGACTGATACTGATCATTTCTTTGATTGAGGACATTTCATTTAAAAAATAATTGGATCATTTAATTTTGTGATTGAAGACAAAAAATATATATATTTTTTTAAATAATTATTAATTTAAAAAACAAAATAGTTCCAAAGAAACCATATCTTTGGCTCGGAATCAATGCCAAGGGAAGGTTAAACTATTTCGATCCAAGTTACCTTTTTTCGAGTAAAATTAGGGAATTAGTCTTTATGAGGGCTACATCCGGAATCGGCTAGACATTGTTTAGCTTGAATATACAACTTTAACAACAAAAGAAAATTTCGTTTCTCAGAAAATAAATTATTTTTTTACGTGTAGTTGTCACAGTCTGCGAATGCATAGACTTCCTTTATTATCACTATCGGTTAATTTTTACGTTTTATTTTTTTTTTTTTTGCACTTTCATAATTTATTAAATAATTTTTCTTCAACACATTACAGTTCAACTGTCGACTACTTTTATTTCATGTCTTATGTTTAGCGTATAGATAATATATTTCAAGACTTATCTATATGACACATTATATAAGTTAGACTATATCTAAACTAATTGCGATTAAAGAAAATGTCTGCCAAAACCCTAGCAAAAATGCCTGATAACAACAGGGGTCATAAGCAAACTACTACTAATAAGTGAATTTTTCATAAATGGGCTTATATCCAAAAAAAAAAAAAAACGCAAAAACAAATTGGCAATGGTTGTAGAAATGTAGATGGTTTGACAGAATGGTCTTCTACACATCCCATTTTATTTTTTTTTTTCTAAAAGACCAAAATCTCTTCCCTATATTAACTTTTATATTGGGCCGGAAGAATACATTAATACATTGAAAAAAAAAATTATAATAATAATAATAAAACGTTTTCGATAATTGGCCTAAGGATCCGAAGATAGATCAAACGTTTTACGTTTTATGAAAATTATGGAGATTGTTGAAATTTTTGAATATCTAGACTTAACAGCTGTCAACAAAAGTTCAATTAAAAGGAGAAAAATACTAGATGCAATTCTTGAATTTTATAAACGACAATTATTGCAATATTTCAGAAGGCTTATCACTTTAAAATGTGTAAGCTTATATATGTTATTAGTGTAGTCCATATTAACCACGTAAACCTAAATGGCTTGTTTGTAGTCATTGGGCATTAAATTTTTCAGAAAATTAAAACACTTGACCATAAAAAATTCACATTGGATTTGCAAAAAAAAAAAACAATAATTATTATTAAAGGCAATAATAATTATTAACGGTATTATAAAGGCAATATTTCTTGTCATTAAAATACGAATGCGATTATAACATAGACATAACACTTTGTTACTTGGCTAAAAATTAATGAAGATGAATTACAAAATTAGCCTTGTTTTCGACAAAATTTAATCAATTTGTACCATTTTATAAATTCCTACTCTATTTTTAACCGATTTAAAACAAAAAGTTAAAATTCTGCATTAAAAATATGAAAAAAAGCGTGTTATAAGTTCCTGGGCACGGTTACCACCCTTGGTTGAATTCTATTAAAACTGATAGATTTTTTACTGTTTAGTAGATTGGTAGAATTATTGACATTTTGGTAGACTTTGCAAAAGAATCCTTTCCAACTAAGAGGTACTTAAATCTTCTATAGAAATAATATTTTTTATAGCAATAAAATTTTGATAAAATCTTCTATAGAAATAAAATTTTGATTGTTTTTATGCCGAAAAATACAGACAAAATTTTCTATAGAAATACAACTTTTGAGAAAATATTCTATATAAATAAATATTTGAGAAAATTTTCTAAAGAAATAAAATTTTGAGACAATTTTCTACAGAAATACAATGTTGAGAAAATGTTCTATAGAAATAAAATTTTGAGAAGATTTTCTATAGAAATAAAAATGTTGATAGAATTTTCTATAGAAATACAATTTTTAAAACATTTCATATAGAAATAAAATTTTGAGAAAATTTTTATATAGAAAAAATTGACAAAAATTTCTACAGAAATAAAATTTTTAAGAAAATATTCTATATAAATAAATATTTGAGAAAATTTTCTAAAGAAATAAAATTTTGAGACAATTTTCTACAGAAATACAATTTTGAGAAAATTTTCTATAGAAATAAATATGTCGATAAAATTTTCTATAGAAATAATATTTTGAGAAAATTTTCTATAGAAATAAATATGTTGATAAAATTTTCTATAGAAATACAAATTTGAGAAAATTTTCTGTAGAAATAAAATTTTGATAAAATTTTGAAAAAATTTTCTATAGAAATAAAATTTTGAGAAAATTTTCTATAGAAATAAAATTTTGAGAAAATTTTCTGTGGAAATAAAATTTTGAGAAAATTTTCTATAGAAATAAAATTTTGTGAAAATTTTCTATAGAAATAAAATTTTGATAAAATTTACTATAGAAATAAAATTTTGGAAAATTTTCTATAGAAATAAAATTTTGAGAAAATTTTCTGTAGAAATAAAATTTTGAAAAAATTTTCTATAGAAATAAAATTTTGAAAAAAATTTCTATAGAAATAAAATTTTGAGAACATTTTCTATAGAAATAAAAATGTTGATAGAATTTTCTATAGAAATAAAATTTTTAAAACATTTTATATAGAAATAAAATTTTGAGAAAATTTTTATATAGAAAAAATTGACAAAATTTTCTATAGAAATAAAAATTTTGAGAAAATATTCTTTATAAATAAATATTTGAGAAAATTTTCTAAAGAAATAAAATTTTGAGACAATTTTCTATAGAAATAAAATTTTGAGAAAATTTTCTATAGAAATAAAATTTTGAGAAAAATTTTATAAAGAAAAAAATTTCGACAAAATTTTCTATAGAATAAAAAATTTTGAGAAAATTTTCTATAGAAATAAAATTTTGAGAGAATTATCTATAAAAAAAATCGACAAAATATTCTATAGAAATACAAAGTTTGAGAAAATTTTTGTATAGAAACAAAATGTTGACAAAATTTTCTACAAAAATAAAAATTTTGAGAAAATTTTCTATATAAGTAAAATTTTGAGAAAATTTTCTATAGAAATAAAATTTTGAGAAAATTTTGATAACTTTTTCTATAATAAAATAAAAAAAATATAGAAATAAAATTTTGAGAAAATTTTCTATAGAAATAAAAATGTTGATAGAATTTTCTATAGAAAAATTTTTAAAACATTTTATATAGAAATAAAATTTTGAGAAAATTGTTATATAGAAAAAATTGACAAAATTTTCTATAGAAATATAAATTTTGAGAAAATATTTTATATAAATAAATATTTGAGAAAATTTTCTAAAGAAATAAAATTTTGAGAAAATTTTGATAACTTTTTCTATAATACAATAAAAAAAATTCTATAGAAATAAAATTTTGAGAAAATTTTCTATAGAAATAAAATTTTGAGAAAATTTTGATAACTTTTTCTATAATAAAATAAAAAAATCTATAGATATAAAATTTTGAGAAAATTTTATATAGAAATAAAATTTTGAGAAAACTTTCTATAGAAATAAAAATGTTGATAGAATTTTCTATAGAAATAAAATTTTGAGACAATTTTCTATAGAAATAAATATGTTGATAAAATTTTCTATAGAAATAAAATGTTGATAACATTTTCTATAGAAATAAAATTTTGAGAAAATTTTCTATAGAAATAAATATGTTGATAAAATTTTCTATAGAAATAAAATTTTGAGAAAAATTGTATATAGAAAAAAAAATCGACAAAATTTTCTATAGAAATAAAAATTTTGAGAAAATTTTCTATAGAAATAAAATTTTGAGAAAATTTTCTATAGAAAAAAAATCGACAAAATTTTCTATAGAATTAAAAATTTTGAGAAAATATTCTTTATAAATAAATATTTGAGAAAATTTTCTAAAGAAATAAAATTTTGAGACAATTTTCTATAGAAATAAAATTTTGAAAAAATTTTGATAACTTTTTCTGTAATAAAATAAAAAAAAATCTATATATATAAAATTTTGAGAAAATTTTATATAGAAATAAAATTTTGAGAAAATTTTCTATAGAAATAAAAATGTTGATAGAATTTTCTATAGAAATAAAATTTTGAGACAATTTTCTATAGAAATAAATATGTTGATAAAATTTTCTATAGAAATAAAATGTTGATAACATATTCTATAGAAATAAAATTTTCAGAAATTTTTCTATAGAAATAAATATGTTGATAAAATTTTCTATAGAAATAAAATTTTGAGAAAATTTTCTATAGAAATAAAATTTTGAGAAAAATTATATATAGAAAAAAAATTTCGACAAAATTTTCTATAGAAATAAAAATTTTGAGAAAATTTTCTATAGAAATAAAATTTTTGAGAAAATTTTCTATAGAAAAAAATCGACAAGATTTTCTATAGAATTAAAAACTTTGAGAAAATTTTCTATAGAAATAAAAATATTGAGAAAATTTTCTCTAGATAAAAATTTTGAGAAAATTTCCTATAGAAATAAAAATGTTGATAAAATTTTCTATAGAAACAACATTTTGACAAAATTTTCTATAGAAATAAAATTTTTAAAACATTTTATATAGAAATAAAATTTTGAGAGAATTTTCTATAGCAAAAAAATTTTGAGAATATTTCCTATAGAAATAAAAATTATGAGAAAATTTTTATATAAAAAAAAAAAACAAATTGACAAAATTTTCTATAGAAATAAAAATTTTGAGAAAATTTTCTATATAAATAAATATTTGAGAAAATTTTCTATAGAAATAAAAATTTTGAGAACATTTTTTATAGAAATAAAATGTTGATAATATTTTCTATAGAAATAAAATTTTAGGAAATTTTTCTACAGAAATAAGATTTTGACCAAATTTTTTATAGAAATAAAATGTTGAGCAAATTTTCTATAACATAGAAATAAAATTTTTAGCAAATTTTCTATAGAAAGAAAATTGTGAGAAAATGTTCTATAAATTTTAATTTTCGTGTTATTTCATATTAGGAAAAAATCGCTCATAGGAGGGGTCATTCAATTATTCCAAGAATTTTTTTTTTCATACTAACCGCAAAAATAAGATTGTTTTTAAATTTGGTAGATTTGTGATAAAGTTTTCTGCAAAATTCGGTAGATTATTTTTGGCACGAGTGGCAACAGTGTTGCTGGATCTACAACTAGAACCAGCAGATTCATGATGAAGAAACCGTGACAAACTCTTGTGGTACAAAACTAGTTGTCATTGCAGGATTTACCTCCAGACCATTGTCCTTCGAAAATTATGCTATACTTCTAATTATATCTGAGAATTTATTTCTAACTCTAAGGAGACCAACATACTATATTAATACTATAACAATCCAAAAAAACTCCTGCGTGATGAATACCACTATTTTTTGCTTGCCCAAGAGTGGCAAAAATATGTCTCTTCGTTTGGAGTTCAACTATCAGCTCGAGTATCGCTTAATTACCACATAAATATGGCAACGTATTTAATATTGAACTCGAATTCACAATATCGATTGATTCTTCAATGTCTTGAAAAGCAATCAGTGACATATGATGAGACTTCAACGATGATGACTAGTTCACGCAATACAGTCTCCGTAGATCTGTGATTCGAGTAAGCATGTTGCCATTTTGAGAATATTCTTCAACCAATACTGATTCTAAGATGGATATCTATCAACATCTCCAGAAATCTCGAAGATGAGAAGATTTACTCGCTTTAGGGATGATTTTTGCCTACATTGATGCTCATTTTCTGGACACGTGGCAAACCACGATCGCCTAATTTTTGTACACATTTGGGAGGTGTCCATATCCTCAAAAAAAATCGCCTCTGTAACATATACTCCCAAACATATTGTGCTTTAAGCATATATATATATTTTCAGGTTTTGTTGAAACAAAAAATTTTATGTTTCACCCTAAGTATATCATTTTTTAAACACCCAAATATTAAATTCCAGTTTCTAAACATTTGCTTTAAAAACAAAATTATTTTGCATAAAGAAAGAAATTTAAGAAATTTAAGAAAATCAATATCCCAAGCATAATATGTTCTAACATATTAACATATATTTCCCAAACATGTTATACTAGTTTATGAACATTATATGCTTATATTTAAAAATAATGCGGTAAAGATTTGAGTTCAAAACAATTAATTTTTACACCGAAACATATGAAAAAACGTTTTTTTTTCGTCCGTGTATTTATAAGTGGTTAATTTTGAAACGTTTTGGCTTTGCAGAGTGCCCAAGTTAGCAAAAATATTATTTGTAAATAAATTATGATTACCTTTCCCATCCAGGCCAAAATGTATCAACAATCAATTCCATTGGTTTAAACCATGCATCTTGTTTATATAATTTTATCGATGGAAATATGGAAACTTTTTGTTATTTGCTTTTTTTCAATATTTTTAGTTGTGATAATAACTTAAATAAATTTCTTTGACATTTCTTATATTGGCAAAAAAATGTCACTTTAAAAAATTCACATATATCTTAATAATTTTTTTATACAAATTAAAATTTTCCCATCACTTTGACTTGATCGCACACACACACCTACACAATCACAGACATATACTTTAGTGCTAATTGATTATTAGTTGGAAAAATTCTGTTATTAATTTTTTTTTATTATTTACTTTTAGGGTTTTTTTCTATAGTTGACACCCTCATTGTGGTTTTATACAACACTAAGCCGACCGAAGACTAACGTTTTAAAGATTACCGCTTAGGTTTGCCAAATTAAACTAAACCAGTATATCCCGGCCTTTTAGGCAGTTCAAATTGCTTTCAATTAACACTTTGTTACTTTTGTTTTTTTGGGTTTGGTTGTGCAGCAAATTGGTGTGAACAATTTGTTGTTGTTTTATTTTTTATTTTTGCGGAAATATTCATTCCCACATTAAAAATTTCTTGTTCTTTGATTTCACACTCTCGTATTATCGTTTTAAAGGTAACTTCCACGAATTTTGTCGTTGAAATATATTCCGCCGATTAACGTAAGGCAGCTATAACGACCACAATCACGATTACGACTATACTACACGACTAAGGAGCGACAATAAAGAAATGTTCTAGCCGTGTGATACGAGAGAGAGAACGCGCTCTGTACACCTGAATGAATGAATGGCTGTTAACTGTCTGGCGGCTTCAATTTCTTCAAATGAATATTCAAGCCCCCATTAAGGTAGAATAAAATGCTTATCGAAAGTCAAGACAACAACAACAACAGCAACACCGACATGAGAAAAGGTATTTATTTGTATTATCTCGTAAGAAAATAGTACGCTCCTTGCAGTGAGAACAACAACGAGTAGACGAGTGAGAATATTGTGTAGTATTATGTCTGTCCACTTGTTTGAATATTTGAGTACTACGTACATGCTTGGCTACGAGAAATTCACATACACACATATATGTATTTACTCCCCTCACTTTATTTGTTTGTAAGACAGATCAAGCATTTGTCATCAGAGTAATAGACCTCTGCTATACTCTCACACACTCTGATAATCGAAACTACTACGGAGTACAGTAGCAGGCAATAGTGGCATTACGTTGACACTTAAAACGAATTCTAATTTAATGGGGAAACACACAGTGGTTTTTTTTGTCGAACAAAAGACGAATTGAAGGGGGAACTTCAGCGAATGGTATCTCTGTAGGTGTCAGGCGAATTTAGTTAAATAATTGCAGATATCCTTAATGTTATATTGGATCTATTAGGAAAAAAATTGAGGTTAGAATCGACAAAAATGTCTTCAGCTCCATACGCAGTTCATAATGTTTTTATAAAATTTACAAATTTTGGGAAATTCTTAATTATTATGTGAGAATTTCAATTTTAGTAAAATTTTTTGATTTATTGGTGTAATTTAATTTAAATTACACAAAAACTAATAATTTCCATGAACTAAATAAAGTAGAATTGGATTTAGTGCCCCCTTTTTTAGGATACGTTAGGGTTAGGTTAGGTGGCAGCCCGATGTATCAGGCTGAGCGCTACCCGATTCCATGTTAAGCTCAATGACAAGGACACGTTAATATCTGATCACAAACTGTTTTGGAATGCAAAAATATAATTAGCGGTCATTCACAATAGGGCAGTATACACAAATTATTGGCCGGAAAATGTAAACGAATATGATCTGGCGATAAATAAAATAATCGGAAAGAAGATGAACATACAATGGTGTAACCCACACCCAGAGAAGGGTGATGATCACCTCAAACATGCGTCAAAAGCAAAATGTTATTTTTTGTTGGTGACCATGTACCATGTTTGACGAAACCATGTTATTTTGTCGGAAATTATGTATCTGATTTCGGCAAGCATGTTATGTTCGGCGAGAAAATAACATTTATGCGACAAACACGTTACATGGTCACCATACGACAATAACATGTTGCTCTTGAAACATATTTGAGGTGATCAGCGTTACCGTTGTGCCACATTGTGCACATTTACCACATTTTTCAAGCTGTGATTCCAAACAGACACTTTACCGCCTAAGGGTATGCCAAAAATAATAATCTGAGTTATTCCCCTATTAAAAAACCCATTTCACATTTTTATATAAAAAGCGTATATAAAATATAAGAACGAAACTGTGAAGCGAAACTGCGTCAATAGGTGGCAGTCATGAGGAATTTTTCTCTAATAACATGCAGTTTTTGCCGGCACTTCTCTCAAATATCATACAGTTTGCGTCGGCGTCACCCAGTTCAGTTTTCTGCCGACTTTGCAAAATGTGAAGAAAATAGGGTTTAAAACCTACTTTGTAGTAAAAAATGTTCTTTTTTATAAATTTTTTCATTCCATTAAATTTTTTGGCAGACAATTTGAAATTATAACTGCCGATGCCTTTATAAACAATTTAGCAAAACAGTGCTTCGACCGCAACGTCGGTAATACCAAAGCTGCAGGCATTGTGCGACATCTAAACGGTTGACATTTGTTGTTTTTGTAGAAGAGACATTTTCGTCCTATTGCGTTTTTATTCTCTCTGTTTCAAACTAACGTTTCTATAGAAATACAATTTTTACAAAAGTTTCAGAGAAATAAAATTTTCTATAGAACTAAATTGTTGACAAAATTTTCTATAAAATAAAATTTTGATAAAATTTTCTATAGAATTAAAATTTTGAGAAAATTTTCTACAGAAATGAAGTTTTGAGAAAATGTTCTATAGAAATGAAATTTTGAGAAAATTTTGTATAGAAATAAAATTTTGAGAAAATTTTCTATAGAAATAAAATTTTGACAAAATTTTCTATAGAAATAAAATGATGACAAAATTTTCTACAGAAATAAAATTTTGAAAGAATTTTCTAAAGAAATAAAATATTTTGGGAAAATTTCTAGAGAAATGACGTTTTGACAAACTTTTCTATAGAAATACAATGTTCAGAAAATTTTCTATAGAAATAAAATTTTGAGAAAATTTTCTATAGAAATAAAATTTTGACAAAATTTTCTATAGAAATAAAATATTTTGGAAAAATTTTCTTTAGATGTAAGATTTTGGCAAAATTTCTAGAGAAATAACATTTTGACAAACTTTTCTATAGAAAAAAAAAATTCAGAAAATTTTCCATAGAAATAAAGTTTTGAAAAAATTTTCTATAAAAATAAAATTTTGAGAAAAATTTCTATAGAAATAAAATGTTGACAAAATTTTCTATAGAAATAAAATTTTGAGAAAATTTTCTATAGAAATAAAATGTTGACAAAATTATCTACAGAAATAAAATTTTGACAAAATTTTCTATAGAAATAAAATGTTGACAAAATTTTCTACAGAAATGAAGTTTTGAGAAAATTTACAATAGAAATAAACTTTTGACAAAATTTTCTACTGAAATAAAATCCTGAAAAAAATTTCTATAGAAATAAAATGTTGAAAGAATTTTCTAAAGAAATAAAATATTTTGGGAAAATTTCTAGAGAAATGACGTTTTGACAAACTTTTCTATAGAAATACAATGTTCAGAAAATTTTCTATAGAAATAAAATTTTGAGAAAATTTTCTATAGAAATAAAATTTTGACAAAATTTTCTATAGAAATAAAATGATGACAAAATTTTCTACAGAAATAAAATTTTGAAAGAATTTTCTAAAGAAATAAAATATTTTGGGAAAATTTCTAGAGAAATGACGTTTTGACAAACTTTTCTATAGAAATACAATGTTCAGAAAATTTTCTATAGAAATAAAATTTTGAGAAAATTTTCTATAGAAATAAAATTTTGACAAAATTTTCTATAGAAATAAAATATTTTGGAAAAATTTTCTTTAGATGTAAGATTTTGGCAAAATTTCTAGAGAAATAACATTTTGACAAACTTTTCTATAGAAAAAAAAAATTCAGAAAATTTTCCATAGAAATAAAGTTTTGAAAAAATTTTCTATAAAAATAAAATTTTGAGAAAAATTTCTATAAAAATAAAATGTTGACAAAATTTTCTATAGAAATAAAATTTTGAGAAAATTTTCTATAGAAATAAAATGTTGACAAAATTATCTACAGAAATAAAATTTTGACAAAATTTTCTATAGAAATAAAATGTTGACAAAATTTTCTACAGAAATGAAGTTTTGAGAAAATTTACAATAGAAATAAAATTTTGACAAAATTTTCTACTGAAATAAAATCCTGAAAAAAATTTCTATAGAAATAAAATTTTGATAAAATTTTCTATAGGAATAAAATTGTCAGAAAATTTTCTATAGAAATAAAATTTTGACAAAATTTTCTATAGAAATAAAATGTTCAGAAAATTTTCTATAGAAATAAAATTTTGACAAGATTTTCTATAGAAATAAAATCTTGACAAACTTTTCTATAGAAATAAAATTTTGACAAAATTTTCTATAGAAATAAAATTTTGAGAAAATTTTCTATAGAAATAAAATATTGAGAAAATGTTCCATAGAAAAATTTGACAAAATTTTCTATAGAAGTAAAGTTTTGGCAACATTTTCTATAGAAATAAAATTTTGACAAAATTTTCTATAGAAATAAAATTTTCAGAAATTTTTCAATAGAAATAAAATTTTGACAAAATTTTCTATAGAAATAAAATTTTGACAAAATTTTCTATAGAAATAAAATTTTGACAAAATTTTCTATAGAAATAAAATTTTGACAAAATTTTCTATAGAAATAAAATTTTGAAAAAATGTTCTATAGAAATAAAATGTTGACAAATATATCTGTAAAAATAAAATTTTGACAAAATTTTCTATAGGAATAAAATTTTTAGAAAAATTTCTATAGAAATAAAATTTTGAGAAAATTTTCTATAGAAATAAAATTTTGAGAAAATTTTCTATAGAAATAAAATTTTGAGAAAATTTCCTATAGAAATAAAGTTTTGACAAAATTTTCTAAAGAAATAACTTATTTTGAGAAAGTTTTCTATAGAAATAAAATTTTCAGAAAATTTTCTATAGAAATAAAATTTTGACAAAATTTTCAATAGAAATAAAATTTTGACAAAATTACTATAGAAATAAAATTTTGATAAATTTTTCTTTTAGAAATAAAGTTTTGAAAAAATTTTCTAAAGAAATAAAAAATTTTGGCAAAATTTTCTATAGAAATAAAATTTTGAAAAAAAAAATTCTAAAGAAATAAAATATTGACAAAATTTTCTATAGAAATAAAATTTTGACAAAATTTTCTACAGAAATGAAGTTTTGAGAACATTTACTATAGAAATAAAATTTTGAGAAAATTTTCTATAGAAATAAAATTTTGACAAAATTTTCTATAGAAATAAAATATTTTGGCAAAATTTTCTTTAGATGTAAGTTTTTGGCAAAATTTCTAGAGAAATAACATTTTGACAAACTTTTCTATAGAAATAAAATTTTCAGAAATTTTTCAATAGAAATAAAATTTTGACAAAATTTTCTATAGAAATAAAATTTTGACAAAATTTTCTATAGAAATAAAATTTTGACAAAATTTTCTATAGAAATAAAATTTTGAAAAAATGTTCTATAGAAATAAAATGTTGACAAATATATCTGTAAAAATAAAATTTTGACAAAATTTTCTATAGGAATAAAATTTTTAGAAAAATTTCTATAGAAATAAAATTTTGAGAAAATTTTCTATAGAAATAAAATTTTGAGAAAATTTTCTATAGAAATAAAATTTTGAGAAAATTTCCTATAGAAATAAAGTTTTGACAAAATTTTCTAAAGAAATAACTTATTTTGAGAAAGTTTTCTATAGAAATAAAATTTTCAGAAAATTTTCTATAGAAATAAAATTTTGACAAAATTTTCAATAGAAATAAAATTTTGACAAAATTACTATAGAAATAAAATTTTGATAAATTTTTCTTTTAGAAATAAAGTTTTGAAAAAATTTTCTAAAGAAATAAAATATTTTGGCAAAATTTTCTATAGAAATAAAATTTTGAAAAAAAAATTCTAAAGAAATAAAATATTGACAAAATTTTCTATAGAAATAAAATTTTGACAAAATTTTCTACAGAAATGAAGTTTTGAGAACATTTACTATAGAAATAAAATTTTGAGAAAATTTTCTATAGAAATAAAATTTTGACAAAATTTTCTATAGAAATAAAATATTTTGGCAAAATTTTCTTTAGATGTAAGTTTTTGGCAAAATTTCTAGAGAAATAACATTTTGACAAACTTTTCTATAGAAATAAAATTTTTAGAAAATTTTCTAAAGAAATAAAATATTCAGAAATTTTTCTATAGAAATAACATTTTGACAAAATTGTCAATAGAAATAAAATTTTGACAAAATTGTCTATAGAAATAAAATCCTGAAAAAAATTTCTATAGAAATAAAATTTTGACAAAATTTTCTACAGGAATAAAATTTTCAGAAAATTTTCTATAGAAATAAAATTTTCAGAAAATGTTCTATAGAAATATAATTTTGAGAAAATTTTCTATAGAAATAAAATTTTGACAAATTTTTCTATAGAAATAAAATTTTGATAATTTTTTCTAAAGAATAAAATTTACAGAAAATTTTCTATAGAAATAAAATTTGGCAAACGTTTATAGAGAAATAAACTTTTAGCAAAATTTTGATCAAAAACTTCAAAATAAAATTTTGTAAATTGATGGTGCACTGTATTTTTGTAAAAATTTAAAAATTGTACGCAATCTTGAACTATTTTGTGCCGATTGTAAATTTGTATATTTTTGTTATTTTTAATTCGTGTAACTGAAGAAGCAAAAAAAAAAAATATTAACAAAGGAAACTTTTTCATATTTCGAAAATGAATACTATAGCTTAATAGTATCCATGAACTATAATGACGTGAAATTGGCTTTAGTACCTGTTTATTTTCGAGTGTATATAACTTTGTAAAAAATGTATTTATTTTAAAGATCATCTTTGGCTGAGAATCAATACCAAAATTCGTAAAGGAAAATTAAGATTATTGGATTTAAGTATTATTTTCTTTGAGTGTAGTTTAAAAGGGGTTTCTAAATTTATTTCATAGATATTTCCAATGACGTTGAATTGACTTTAGTGTCTGTATTTTTTAAGCTTCTACAATTTGTAAGAGGAAATTTCCCAAATGTTTTCTCCATAAGGAGTTAGCATAAAGGGCCCAAAATTGAGTTATCTCTCCCAGCCAGATCTATACTAAAGGTTGTGGAAAGGTTCATTCGCCCGAACCGAAACATGTACAGTCCAGGCGTGTATAGATTTGTATCTGGAGTTTTCTTTTCAATGGCTCTATTAACCATGTTCCTTAATCTATATCTGTCCATAAAGCTCGAAAAATAACTGTATAATTAGATATCTTCTACAAAAATATTTTTATTTTAAAGAACCCGCATCTTTGGCTCAAAACAAAAATCAAAATCCTCAAGGGAAGGTTGAAATCCTTGGATCCAAATAAACTTTTTGTTTGAGTGTAGTCTTAGAGTCTTTTTTTTAAGTTATCTTCTAGTTATATCTATCAATCATCTAATTACCTTCATGCATTATTACCCATCATTGTTTATGGATTGCAAATATAATCTCAGACGATGTGTTTGCACTTTTCAATTTAGATCGAATGTTAGATAATTCTCATATGTCGTCAATCTCGTTCTCTCTGTACTAGGTAATATGATATCTTATGAAATATGAAATACATTCCATAGATACTGTCTCCATAAATAGATTGATAAAAGTACGTACTTGTTGAAAATATGAAAAAAAGAAACAAAATTGAAATATCTGAATATTAACATATTCGTATATATATATGGTATATATGTGCAAATGTGGTATTATTCATAAATATTAATATATGTATATTTAGTACGTACTTCTACATATCTTTATGGCCGAAACAAATCACGAGAGTTAATGTGGTATTATTGAACTTAATTGAAAAATAAAGGTGGACAAAAAGAAACGCGTAGATTTCGTTATTACGCCTGTGATAAGATATCAATTGTCAAGTGGGTATGGTAGGGATAGCAAAAATTCCCCAAAAAGGAACAAAAAAAAAAAGAAATTAAATCACAGATTTAGTACTGATATAAGCAGTAATAATCTATACGAGTGGATTTAATCAGCCGTTTAAAGGTTTCGCAAAAAAAAAACTCACATTTAATTTCAATACAAAGGTTGTTGGTTAGTGGATCTCAGGTCCATTAAGACATAAGTCATTGTTTTATTTCATAACTAGAAATTAATTTATTATTCCTTGCAGAGATCAATACACTATTTGACATGTGTTTAATACTTTACTATTTCAGGTTTTCGAAAATATAACTTTGATCCCAAGAGATCTCGATATTTTTATGGAGATTTCGAAACAAAGTCCATTTTTTCCCATAAGAATATATTAAGGAACTGAGAAAAGAATTTTTATATTTGCAGCTAAGCCAACGATAAAAAAAAAAAACAAGTAAGGAAAGTCTAAAGTCGGGCGGGCCGACTATAGTATACCCTGCACCACTTTGTAGATCTAAATTTTTGATACCATATCACATCTGTCAAATGTGTTGGGGCTATATATAAAAGTTTGTCCCAAATACATACATTTAAATATCACTCGATCTGGACAGAATTTGATAGACTTCTATAATCTAAATCTATAGACTCAAATTTTAAGTCGGCTAATGCACTAGGGTGGAACACAGTGTTAGTAAGAAACAAGTAAGTAAAGTAGAAAGTCGGGCGTGGCCGACTATATCATACCCTAAACTACCTTTACTGAATTAGTAATCATAAGCATTTGTGGGGTAACATTGATATAGGTCTGGGAGATAAACCGCAGTTGCATATTTAAGAAAATTAAGGGGTACATGTTTATGGGTGCTTTGTCTCAATCTGACTATAGCTCATAGTCAGTGTTGCCAGGGAAAATGTTCGGTTTACCCTACAAGGACAAAAAAAGTTCCTTACTTTCCCAAACAATTTTCCCTACAATATTTTTCGTTAAATTTAAACAAATTTTGCAAAACAAAATGGTTCTAAGTACTTTATTGTCTTAAAACATGAAAATACAACGTATATAGCTTAGAATATAAATTTGTATTGCCACCACGGTTGCCACAGTTGGTAGAATTCTACCCAAAATAGGATGTTTTTCTTGTTAAATCTCTATAAAAATAAAATTTTGGAAAAAGTTTCTATAAACAAATTTTTGTGAGAAATTTTTCTATAGAAATAAAATTTTGACTATAAATTCTATAGATATAAAATTTTGAGAAAAAATTCCATAGAAATAAAATTTTGAGAAAATTTTTTTATAGAAATAATATTTTGAAAAAAATTGCTATAGAAATACAATTTTGACAAAATTTTCAATAGAAATAAAATGTTGACAAAATTTTCTACACGAATAAAGTTTTGACAAAAATTTCTATAGAAATATTTGTTTGGTAGATTTGTGGTAATTTGTGGTAATCTTCAAATTTTATTAGATTTTATTTTGGCACGAGTGGTAAATGTTGTTAAAGATCAAGCCCTTGCCTGCTTCTAATTTCCTCCTCTAGAGCCACCAAAATGTATATTATTACAAAATTGGGTTGAGTGAAAATATCCCTACATTGTGGCCCTACGTCCCTACAAGACGCTAAATATTAGAAAAACCCTACGTATAGGGAATTTCCCCTACTTTTAGCAACACTGGCTGTAGTTGATAGTGCACCTACGGAGTTAGTATGCCGCTAATATTGAGCCCATTATTAAAAAAGAGAAAATCGTTAAATTAGTGTGGGTAATAAATCCAAATTTGTAAAAATCGAGCAATATTCTTATGTAAGAGCTACAAGTACGTATAAAATACGATCGGCCAGTACATCGAAATTTGAAATTTGAGTAACATTGGTTAATAAATAAGAGTACTATGGCCAAATTTGGGAAAATCGAGCGATGCATAGATATGGAAGCTATATCTAAATCTAAACCCATTTGCATAATATTTTGCGGGTTTGATTAATACCACAAAAGGTTACCTTGTGCAAGATTTGAGTAAGATCAGTTAAGAAATGAGGCATGTATGGTCAAACATAAAGTTATTAGGGTCGAATTTTTCAAAATCGGGAGATACATATATGGGAGCTATATCTACATCTGAACCGATTTCGATGAAATTTTGCACATATAGTTAGTACTATAGAGGACTGGATCTAGCCGACTTTGAGTAAGATCGGTTAATAAATAAGGGTTCTATAGCCAAATTTGGGAAAATCTGGCTATACATATATATGGGAGCTATATCTAAATCTGAACCGATTTCGATAATTTTTGGCACATATAGTTAGTGCTATAGAAGATTCCATTTAGCCAAATTTGAGTAAGATCGGTTGATAAAAAAGGGTTCTATGGCCTAATTTGGGAAAATCGGGCTATACATATATATGGGAGCTATATCTAAATCTGAACCGATTTCGATAATTTTTTGCACATATAGTTAGTGCTATAGAAGATTACATTTAGCCAAATTTGAGTAAGATCGGTTGATAAAAAAAGGGTTTTATGGCCAAATTTAGAAAAATCGGGCGGTACATATATATGGGAGCTATAGCTAAATCTGAACCGATTTGGATGAAATTTTACAGACTTGAAGGGCGATGAAAAAGATTACCTTTTGCCAAATTTGGTGACGATCCGTTTGAAAAAACACGCATTTGTCGAAATCGGGCGATACATATATATGGGAGCTATATCTAAATTTGATCCGATTTCCTGCAAATTCAATAGCGTTCGTTCTTGTTCCCAAAAAACTCCCTGTACAAAATTTCATCAAAATCGGTTAATAATTGCGACCGGAATCCTGTGAACAACAAATGCATGGACAGACGGACGGACGGACACCAAGCGCTAGATCGACTCAGGAGGTGATTCTGAGTCGATCGGTATATATTTTGTGGGGTCTAAAATCAATATTTCTGGTAGGCACATTTTTTGGCCGATCAAACTTATTATACCCTGACCACTATGTGGTTTAGGGTATAAAAAGGCCGATTAAATACGTATATAATTCAGTTTGACAAAATTTTGTATAGAAATAAAATGTTGACAAAATTTTCTATAGTAATAAAATGTTGACAAAATTTTCTATAGAAATAAAATTTTGACAAAACTTTCTATAGCAATAAAATTTTAACAAAATTTTCTACTGATATAAAATCTTGACAAAATTTTCTATAGAAATAAAATTTTGACAAAATTTTCTATAGAAATAAAATTTTGACAAAATTTTCTATAGAAATAAAATTTTGACAAAATTTTCTATAGAAATAAAATTTTGACAAAATTTTCTATAGAAATAAAATTTTGACAAAATTTTCTATAGAAATAAAATTTTGACAAAATTTACTATAGAAATAAAATTTTGACAAAATTTTCTATAGAAATAAAATTTTGACAAAATTTTCTATAGAAATAAAACTTTGGTAGATTATTTTTGGGGATCGCCTATATATAACTATAGACCGATATAGACCAATTTTGGCACGGTTGTATACCAGCGCGGCCATATACCAGCGCAATGTACCAAATTTCACCACGTGACAAATTTCAACAGGATCGGGTGAATTTTGCTCCTCCAAGAGCTCCGGAGGTCAAATCTGGGGATCGGTTTAAATGGGGGCTACATATAATTATGGACCGATATGGACCAATTTTGATTAAAACAATGTTTATAATCTTTACTTCAACCATTTTTATACCCTGCGCCACACTGTGGAACTGGGTATTATAAGTTAGTGTATATGTTTGTAACACCCACACGCTCACAAAAAATCGCTTCTGTAACATATACTCCCAAACATATTTTGCTTCAAGCATATACATTTTTGGGTATTGCCCAAACATTTATATGTTTGATCTCTTTCAATATATAATATGTTTGAAAGCATATTGGACTAAACAATATATGTTTGGGTAGTCTAAGTTCCAAACATTTTGTATTTTTGCATCCAAATTCAATAATGTTGTCTTCCAAAAAACAATATGTTATTATGTGAACATATAATATGTTTGGAAGCATTTTGCACCCAAAAATATTATATGCTTAAAAAAAATTCTCCCAAACAATATTGTGCTCAAAATTTTATTTATTTATTTATATATTTACAATCATAATGAATTATGAAAATAAACAGGTAATATAGGTGCTAACAACATAGGTTTTCGACCTGAATGCTCAAAATTTTGTTTCTGCCCAATTGTATATTCCCCTACATCTTTCTCACTTCCACGAGATTTTTTAGTTCTTAGCACCTTTTTCTGTAATACAAACATTGTAGAAGAAATTATTCAATTGTATGATTTTTTTTTATTTTAATTTTACCTTTTGCCGGACGGGGATTCGAACAGCGGACCACACAGTTTGTAAGGATCAAAGAAGTAGCTGATCAATTGCCCAAGGGAAAATAAAATGTTAATTTTGTAATAACAAGCAACAACCACCAACTTAATTCAATATCGCTCCCTGTTAAATAGCCCTCCAAGCTACTAAACACATATATGTTTATAGGCTATTTCTAAATTAACAAACATTTTATGTCCCAAACATAATATGTTCTAACATATTAACATATATGTCCCAAACATGTTATGCTAGTTTATGAACATTATATGCTTGCACTCAAAAATATTGTGTTTAAAAATTTGTGTTCCAAACATATAATGTTTATAGCCAAACATATGAAAAACAGTCTTTTTCATCCGTGCAGAAGGAGACGAGATAGACACATGGTGTCTTTGGCAATAATGCTCAGAGTGGGTCCCTGTGTCGATATAACCATGTCCGTCTGTCCGTCCGTCCATCCGTCCGTCTGTCTGTGAACACATTTTTGTGATCAAAGTCTAGGTCGCAATTTAAGTCCAATCGCCTTCAAATTTGGCACATGTTCCTAATTTGGGTCAGAATAGAAACCTATTGATTTTGGAAGAAATCGGTCCAGATTTAGATATAGCTCCCATATATATCTTTTGCCCGATATGCACTAATATGGACCCAGCAGCCAGAGTTTTATACCTATTTGCTTGAAATTTTGTACAAACATAACACTTAGTCGTATAGTCAAGTGTGCAAAATTTGATTGAAATCGGTTCAGATTTAGATATAGCTCCCATATATATCTATCGCCCGATATGGACTTATATGGCCCCAGAAGCCAGATTTTTTGGCGAATTTGGTTGAAATTTTGCACTAGGAGTACAATTAGTAGTATAGTCAAGTGTGCAAAATTTGATTGAAATCGGTTCAGATTTAGATATAGCTCCCATATATATCTTTCGCCCGATATGGACTAATATGGTCCTAAAAGCCAGAGTTTTGGCCCAATTTGGTTGAAATTTTGCACAGGGAGTAGATTTAGCATTGTAGCTATGCGTGCCAAATTTGGTTGAAATCGATTCAGATTTAGATATAGCTCCCATATATATCTTTCGCCCGATATGGACTAATATGGTCCTAAAAGCCAAAGTTTTGGCCCAATTTGGTTGAAATTTTGCACAGGGAGTAGATTTAGCATTGTAGCTATGCGTGCCAAATTTGGTTGAAATCGATTCAGATTTAGATATAGCTCCCATATATATCTTTCACCCGATATGCACGTATATGGACCCAGAAGCCAGAGTTTTATCCCGATTAGCTTGAAATTTTGCACTAGGAGTACAATTAGTAGTATAGTCATGTGTGCCAAATTTGATTGAAATCGGTTCAGATTGAGTATAGCTCCCATATAAATATATGTTTTTCTGATGTCGACAAAAATGGTCAAAATACCAACATTTTCTTTGTTAAATCGCCACTGCTTAGTCGAAAAGTTGTAAAAATGACTCTAATTTTCCTAAACTTCTAATACATATATATCGAGCGATAAATCATAAATAAACTTTTGCGAAGTTTCCTTAAAATTGCTTCAGATTTAAATGTTTCCCATATTTTTTTACTAAAATCGTGTTCCACCCTAGTGCATTAGCCAACTTAAATTTTGAGTCTATAGGTTTTGTAAAAGTCTATCAAATTCTGTCCAAATCGAGTGATATTTAAATGTACGTATTTGGGACAAACCTTTATATATAGCCCCGAACACAGTTGACGGATGTGATATGGTATCGAAAATTTAGATCTACAAAGTGATGCAGGGTATAATATAGTCGGACCCGCCCGACTTTAGACTTTCCTTACTTGTTTTTCTTACATTTGTGTAATTTCTTATATAAGACACTAATATAGATTAGCTGCACAGAAAAAAATTTGACGAAAATTTTTCCAATTAAAATTTTAATTGAGTTTTAAAAAATATTCAATTAAAAATTTAATTGATTAAACAAATTTTTTAATTGAAACAAAAATCCAAAACACAAAAATTAATACTATCAATTAATTTTTTAATTGGGTCCATTAAGTTTTTTAATTGACCTTCAATTAATTTTTTTAATTGATACTATCATTTCTGTGATTGAAGACATTTCAATTAAAAAATTTATGGGATCAATTAATTTCGCGATTGAACCAGAAAAAAATTTTTTTGTGTGTGGTTGTTTGAAGTATTCACAAAACAAAAATTGTCCTTACACAAGATGTTTATTGTTAGTTTTGATAACAATATCACTTGAAAAACTAAATCTAATTATATCGTTTAGATAATTTGTTTTTGACCTTGATTAAGCAAATTTTGCAAAATAAATTGTATCAAAATGTAACAATCTTCAGCAATAAGAGAACTACGGATTTTCTACTGTAAATAATAAAATATTTTTGTAAAATATAATAATATAACAATTAAGATAATTTGGAAAAGAATTATAGTAAAAACTATAATATGGCCAGTGACAATTAGTTTTGTAATGGTTATTTAACAATTATTCATTATTCACATAAATTCACAAAAACCTATTATTAGAGAAAAACGTGAGTGACATAAATCGCAAGATTTAATTAATTGACCAATTAAATGTTATCAATTTATAGTATAAATGCCAAGTAGCCAGTTTTTCTTTTTATAATAGACTTTTTCTAGTAAGATTTTAATATTTATAGTATTATTTGAGTATGGAAAGTCCTATACGCGGGAAGTTAGGAAAACGTTTTATGAACCGTGCTTACACACAAAAATTTTTTTTTCTGATTCAATCACGAAATTAACTGATCCAATTAATTTTTAATTGAAATGTCTTCAATCACAGAAATGATAGTATCAGTTAGAAAATAATTTAAGGTCAATTAAAAAGTTAATTGATCCAATTAAAAAATTAATTGATACTATTATTTTTGTGATTGATTTTTGTTTCAATTAAAAAATTTGTTGAATCAATTAAATTTTTGAATTGAATTGAATATTTAATTCGAAAATTTTTCGTGAAATTTTTTTGTGTGTAGACATTACATATCAATTGCCCTTAGAAATGTGTGAAGAACTTACGATTTTCATTTGTATAAATGTGCCTGAAAAGAAAAAGAGATAGAAAATATTTAATACAATTTTAATAATAAAACTAAATTTACTACTGCAGTGCAATTGTATTTGTTATAATTTTTTTACACCATCAACCATAGTATGGGGTGGGTATAAACATCAAAATATTGGTCTCAGACCCAATAAAGTATACATATATTTTGTGATGTGCTGACACAATATATAGACTTGAAATTTTGCTTAAAAAGGTATTATTGATTTAGGTCAGATGGTATTGCAAATGAACCATATCGAACCGCATTTAGGTATAGTCCACATATAAACCGACCCCCACATTTGGTTTCCAAAGCCACTTAGAAGAACATCGAATCGAATCCGGTTGAAATTCCAGCATTTAAATGTGAGTAAATCTTTTGTTTCTCGTTACCGTAATACTGGCAGTGATACATTCACGGTTGCCACTCGTGCCGCAAATAATCTATCAAATTTTAAAGGAAATATTACCACAAATCTACCAATTTTAAAAAATAAAATTTTTTGAAATTTTTGATAAAAATTTTATTTCTATAGAAAATTTTATTTCCATGGAAAATTTTCTCAAAAGTTTTTTCTATAGAAAATTTTTTCAAAATTTTATTTCTATTTTGTCAAAATGTTTTATCTATAGAAAATTTTATTTCTATAGACAATTTTGTCAAAATTTTATTTCTACACAAAATTTCATTTCTATATTCTCAAAATTTTATTCCTATAGAAAATTTTTTTAAATTTTTTTGTTATAGAAAATTTTGTCAAAATTTTGTTTTTATAGAAGATTTTGTAAAAATGTTATTTCTATGGAAAATTTTCTCAAAATTTTATTTCTACAAAAAATTTTATTTCTATATTCTATGTTCTCAAAATTGTATTTCTATAGAAAATTTTCGCAAAATTTTATTTAAATAGAAAATTTTGTCAAAATTTTATGTCCATAGAAAATTATGTCAATATTTTATTTCTATAGAAAATTTTGTCAAAATTTTATTTCTTTAGAAAATTTTGTTAAAATTTTATTTTTCTAGAAAATTTTTCCAAAATTTTATTTCTATAGAACATTTTCTCAAACATTTTATTTCTATAGAAAATTATGTCAAAATTTATTTCTTGAGACAATTTTGTCAAAATTTTATTTTTACACAAAATTTTATTTCTATATTCTATGTTCTCAAAATTTTATTTCTATAGAAAATTTTCTCAAAATTTTATTTCTACAAAAAAGTTTATTTCTATATTCTATGTTCTCAAAATTTTATTTCTATTTTGTCAAAATGTTATGTCCATAGAAAATCTTGCCAAAATTTTATTTCTATAGAAAATTTTCACAAAATTTTATTTCTATAGAAAATTATGTCAACATTTTATTTCTATAGAAAATTTTCTCAAAATTTTGTTTCTATAGAAGATTTTGTAAAAATTTTATTTCAATAGAAAATTTTCGCAAAATTTTATTTAAATAGAAAATTTTGTCAAAATTTTATGTCCATAGAAAATCTTGTCAAAATTTTATTTCTATAGAAAATTTTGTCAAAATTTTATTTCTATAGAAAATTTTGTCAAAATTTTATTTTCCTCTGTTGGTTAAGCTACACTTGTAGTTTAGTCAATGCATTAAGCTGAGATCAAAAACAACAATAACGATTGAAGAGAAGCCAACAATAACAAACAAAACGAATGAAGATAGAGGAAGCACGCTCAAAAACAAACCCAGCCAAATACATTCAAATCGATGATTTGAGTTTGGCAAAGGAAAAAGATATGCTGGCAAATTTGTTTAGGCAGTAGCCGACTATCAAACCCTTTTTCGGGAGGTTCAAGTGTAGTTCACTTTGGGTTGAGTGAATTACCCGAATTTATTCTGATAATTGGTTGATAGTTTTGCTGCAAGTAGAGGATGCTGATGAGGAATGTGGTAATTCCGAAACAGCTGTACATCCAACCATCTTGCAGTCTATAGGGCTTTGCCCAAATAAATTTGACAAGCATACTTTTCCTCTGTTGGTTAAGCTACACTTGTAGTTTAGTCAATGCATGGCTTTAAGCTGAGATCAAAAACAACAATAAAATTTTATTTCTATAGAAAATTTTGTCAAAATTTTATTTCTTTAGAAAATTTTGTTAAAGTTTTATTTTTATAGAAAATTTTGTCAAAATTTTATTTCTTTAGAAAATTTTCTCAAAATTTTATTTCTATGTTCTTAAAATTTTATTTCTATAGAAAATTTTCTTAAATTTTTTTATTATAGAAAATTTTGTCAAAATTTTATTTCTATAGAAGATTTTGTAAATTTTTTTTCCTATAGAAAATTTTCTTTCTATTTTGTCAAAATGTTTTATCTATAGAAAATTTTGTTAAAATGTTATTTCTATAAAAAATTTTCTCAAAATTTTATATCTATAGAAAAATTTCTCAAAGATGTATGTCCATATAAAATCTTGTCAAAATTTTGTTTCTATAGAAATTTTATTATTATAAAAAAAGTTCTCAAAATTTTATTTCTGTGGAATAGTTTCACAAAATTTTATTTCTATTTTCAATGTTCTCAAAATTTTATATCTATAGAAAATTTTCTCAAAACTATATTTCTATAGAAAATTTTGTCAAAGTTGTATGTCCATATAAAATCTTGTCAAAATTTTATTTCTATAGAAAGTTTTCTTAAAATTTTATCAAAATTTTATTTCTATAGATTTTATTTAATTTTGTATCTATAGAAAATTTGTCAAAATGTTATTTCTATTGAAAATTTTGTCAGAATTTAATTTCTTTAGAAAATTTTGTCAAAAAAATTTTTTTCTATAGAAAATTTTCTCAAAATTTTATTTCTATAGAAAATTTTTTCAAAATTTTATTTCTTTAGAAAATTTTTTCAAAATTTTATTTCTACACAAAATTTTATTTCTATAGAAAATTTTCTTAAATTTTTTTGTTATAGAAAATTTTGTAAAAATTTGATTTCTAGAGAAAATTTTCTGAAAATTTTATTTCTATATTCTATGTTCTCAAAATTGTATTTCTATAGAAAATTTTCGCAAAATGTTATTTCTATAGAAAATTTTCGCAAAATGTTATTTCTATAGTAAATTTTGTCAAAATTTTATGTCCATAGAAAATCTTGTCAAAATTTTAGTTCTATAGAAAATTATGTCAAAATTTTATTTCTATAGAAAATTTTGTCAAAATTTTATTTCTATAGAAAATTTTGTCAAAATTTTATTTCTTTGGAAAATTTTGATAAAATTTTAGCTTTATAGAAAATTTTTTCAAAACTTTATTTCTTTAGAAAATTTTCTCAAAATTGTATTTCTACACAAAATTTTATTTCTATATTCTATGTTCTCAAAATTTTATTTCTATAGACAATTTTCTTAAATTTTTTTGTTATAGAAAATTTTGTCAAAATTTTATTTCTATAGAAGATTTTGTAAAATTTATTTTTCTATAGAAAATTTTCTCAAAATTTTATTTCTACACAAAATTTTATTTCTATTTTGTCAAAATGTTTTATCTATAGAAAATTTTGTTAAAATCTTATTTCTATAGAAAATTTTATCCAGAGTTTAATTCTATAGAAAATTTTGTCAAAACTTTATTTCTATTGAAAATTTTGTCAACATTTTATTTCTATATAAAATTTTGTCAAAATTTAATTTCTATAGAATTTTTTTCTCAAAATTTTATTTCTATAAAAAAAAATCTCAAAATTTTATTTTTATAAAAAAAATTCTCAAAATTTTATTTCTGCGGAACATTTTCACAAAATTTTATTTCTATTTTCTATGATCTCAAAATTTTATATCTATAGAAAATTTTCTCGAAATTTTATTTCTATAGAAAATTTTGTCAAAGTTGTATGTTCATATAAAATCTTGTCAAATTTTTATTGCAATAGAAAATTTTATCAACATTTTAGTTCTATAGATTTTTTTAAATTTTATATCTATAGAAAATTTTGTCGAAATTTTATTTCTTTAGAAAATTTTTTCAAATTTTTATTTTTACAGAATATTTTGTCAAAATTTTATTTCTATTGAAAATTTTCCCAAAATTTTATTTCTATAGAAAATTTTCCCAAAATTTTATTTCTATAGAAAAATTGTGAAGTACCTCCTTTTAGTTGTGTTCCTGGGACTAGTTCCTTTTTCAATTTCATTTCCCGCTCATTTTTTTTTTTTTTCTTGTATTGGTCCTAGAACCGATCCATTTCAAAGTTGTATGTTCATATAAAATCTTGTCAAAATTTTATTGAAATAGAAAATTTTATCAAAATTTTAGTTCTATAGATTTTTTTTTTTAAATTTTATATCTATAGAAAATTTTGTCAAAATTTTATTTCTTTAGAAAAATTTTCAACATTTTTTTTATAGAAAATTTTGCCAAAATTTTATTTGTATGGAACATTTTGTCAAAATGTTATTTCTATACAAAATTTTCTCAAAATTTTATTTCTATAGAAAATTTTGTTAAAATTTTATTTTTATAGAAAATTTTGTAAAAAATTGGATTTTTATAGGAAATTTTCTGAAAATTTTATTTTTATAGGAAGTTTTCTGAAAATCTTTAGAAAATTTTGTCAAAATTTTATTTTTATAGATTTTTTTTTTAAATTTTCTCTCTATAGAATACTTTCCCCAAGATTTTATTTCTATAGAAAATTTCGTCAAAATTTTATTTTTACAGAATATTTTGTCGAAATTTTATTTCTATAGAAAATTTTCCCAAAATTGTATTTCTATAGAAAATTTTCCCAAAATTTTATTTCTATAGAAAATTTTCCCAAAAATTTATTTCTATAGAAAATTTGTGAAGTACCTCCTTTTAGTTCTGTTTCAGGGACTAATTTCTTTTTCAATTTCATTTTACATGTTAATGCCGCTCATTTTTTTCATAGTCTTGTACTGGTCCATTAGCCTGCATGGATTAGTATATATAATATGGATTCTAGAATTTGATCTTGTAGATAATCAAGCTAAAAACTCTTTATGTAATATTCAATTCAATAGTAGCAAGTATTTTTTTATTAATAGCGTATAAGCTGTCATTAAAATTAACAAGTATAAAAGTTCATATTTAATTCGATTTATTATTGATTTTATACTGACAGCAAACATTTCAAATCTAACTCGTATTGCAAACAAATCTACCAATAAAAAATCACGAGCCAATGTAATGGGCCATTTATAAATATGTATACCTTCCTATTTTTAGTAATTAAGACCAAAAAATAAGCCAAGCGTTAAATATTTTGTTCTTTATGTATTTTGTGACGGTAGTCGTCAGAGAAAGTAATGCAGCAACTTTGACATTTCTTGATAAGGATGATTTGTTAGTCGTGAAATCTTATCAATTAATCCTTAAGGTAAACGCAAGCGAAAAAAAAAAATATTTTTTTTGCACATGAAATATTAAAAACAAATGAATAATATTAACAAATAGATTTTGATTTGTTTTGCACGTATTTATCGTCTGACTTTTGTTTATCACCTCAATGAATACTAAAAACGCAATGGTAAGATATTTGAAAATATGTTTATAGACAATGAATATTTATACTAGCATGTGAAGAAAGTAACCCTTCCACCGGAAGGAAAATATGTTTATGCAATACAATGATTTTTTTTCACGTTGGTTATTGGCAAATTTGCAAAATGTCTGATATTGATATTGAAGTGAAGTAAAAATATAGTACCCTGCGAGTCACATACAATGTGTTGGAAAATCTTTGATAATTTAAGGATCGAACTAATTAATTTAAAAATCAAAGATGCCAGTTGTGAGGATTAATAATGAATTGAAAATTTAACTTCTCTTTGCCTAAGGAATGAAAATGGAGATCTATACCGATAAGATCCGATATATATGGAGAGAGGTATGGCGTGTATTCTACACGCAGAGAAGAAACATGATTGCCACAATCATATTCGAAGAGCAAAATAATATGATAGCAGCTATTTTTGCGGCGACCATGTAACATTTTAACCTGCAACCATGTTGGCTCAGTGAACATGGTTCTAAGAAAAATACAATTGTCCTCATCTAAAATGTTATTATATTGATAAAAAGAATTTTGTTTCCATTAAAAGACAATGGTCACGATCTAAAATGTTATGTTATTCGTCAAAAATGTTTTTCTTCTAGTTAAAAGAACATGGTCACAACCTAAAATGTTTTGATTTTTATGAAAAAACTTTTTTCGTCGTCGAAAAAAGGACGCCACTTGAGAAAAGAAAACACAAAATCAATTTTATTTATTTGTTTTTATTTATTTATAAACTAATTCATTGTTTATTTGTATTTATAATGTTGTGCAAGCAAACTTCACATATTTTTACACACTCTAGTTTGGTTCAATTTCAACAATAAGAAATCATTCCATATTTACTTCGTGCCCATCAAATGTACAAACACAGACATCATATAACTGCAAATAAAAATAAATTATACCATATGTCAAAATGCAGAACAAAAACCAGGTACATTTGTTTCAATTACACTTTCCTTTTTTGTATTCACATAAAACCACGTGCCATTTCTGAATAAATAAATTAACACAAAACACAATAATTCCGTATTCTCCGTCCATTCCAAGAAACAATCAACACACGACTGACGCGCAAAATGAAGATCGTGTGTACCTGGTCAATGTTTTTATAAAATTCTTGTCGCTGCAAAAAAATTAAAAAATTAAATGGTCACGAAAACAATGTACATGGTCTTTATGGCCATGTAATGCTTGTAGACATATCTATACGTAAACTATAAAAATACTTTTTTCTTTGCAAAAAAGTAAAAAAAATTGAATGGTCAGGTACATGATTTTCCTGACCATATAATGGTCTCAAATTCTATCATTTAAATAATAGAACATGTTTGCGGCATTTGAGAACCATTTAAATGCTTATTGCCAACATATATTTTTCTCCGCTCGAAAATTATTTTTACATAGACAAAATACATGGTTTTCGCGACAATTAAATATTCTAAATAAGCATTAAATGGATGCGGCAACCATGTCCAAACATGTTTTTTCTGTGCGTGTAGATGGAAGCGTTTGAGAACTCATCAACTTCTAGAAGAATATCGACCGGTTTAAAAAACAACGATATGATCAGTAGATTACAAAAGCAAATGGTAATTTATACACGATATTTGAACAATATCTTTTTTCAAAATTCATGCCCCTCCAACAGATGTATCCTTCTATCATATCGATAATAGTTTAGAAGAAAGGAACAATTTAAATAGAATTAATATGTGTTTCCCATGCTGGAGTCATAGAGAGTTTTTTCTTATTTTTTTTTCTTATTTTGATTTGATTTATTTATTTATTATTGTAAAACTAGTACAACAAGATTTAATATCTTATAAATTACAGTACTAGCTGGTATTTGGCAATACAAATGATTTGAAATTATTATTAGAATTATACTTAGTATTAATATAAATTTTAATATAATTTTAAGATTTTAAATAATTGAACATAACAATAAAAGGCGATGATCAACAGAACTATTGTAGGTGTTGGAATAGCTTCTTTTTAAATTGATTAGCATTACTTGAGCATTGTATGGTTCGAGGGAGGGAGTTCCAGAGACGCGTACTGAATATAAAGAATTGTTTCTCGGATGTTTGGCAGTTTATTCTAGGTTGTATAAGTATTCTTCCTCTATTTGACCTTGCAAATCTAATATATTCATATAGATACTGCGGCTCACGGGTGTATATGATTTTATGATGTTGTAGTAAACATTTTCGTTGAAGTAGACTATTAAATGTTGTGTTGAAGATGAGAATCGAAAATTGCGAGATTCTGTCTCTGCGTTTTTTATTGTATTTATACATAGCGTGCAATATTGTTGTATGCGGCATTAAGTTTTGAAAGATCAGCAGAGGAACAATTTGCGTATATATCACACCCATATAATAGTGTTGGAACCAAGTAGGTCTTGGCGAGTAGTAGGCGAATATTGCAATGTGTTGACGTTTGTACTGCCCATAAATTTCTTAACATTCCATGTATTTTTCCAACAACTGAATTTATGTGATTCGTCCAAGTAAGTTTAGAGTTAAATACAAGTCCAAGATTCTTCGATGATTGAACACATTCAATTGGAGAACTGCATATTTTGAGACCATTTTGCATACTTTCGGTGAACTTTCCACTTTTTGTAATTATGACGCATTTAGTTTTTGTAGGATTCAAATGCAGATTGTTATCCATAGCCCATTGTGAAACCAGCTGAAGATCATTATTTAATTCAGCTTTACATTGCGATATATCAGTAGAACTGTGATACAGTTGGACATCGTCCGCATACATGTGGACAGAGCATGAGCGGAGAACATCAGGTAAATCATTAATATATAAAATAAAGAGTAAAGGACCAAGAATAGATCCTTGTGGAACCCCTTTAGAGGCACTTAGTAGACCTGACATTTTATCTCCAACAGAGACTAATTGAGCGCGTTCAGACAAATATGAATAAATGAGTTTGCATGCAGTTTCTGAAAAATGGAAATAAACACGTAGTTTTGTGAGCAAGATGTTGTGATCAACTGTGTCGAATGCTTTACTGTGGTCTAAGAGGACCAAAAATGATACCATGTTTGAGTCTATCTTTTGTCGTATTTCTTCAACCACTCCCAAGAGTGCAGTGATGCAACTACGTTTCTTCCTGAATCCGGATTGTTGTTTACATAAAAGATTATTTTCGGTTAGATACGTATTCATTTGATTATTCATTAACTTCTCCATGATTTTTGAAAGAAATGGAAGAATTGCAATTGGTCGATAATCGTTACATTTCTTGGGAACTGGTATAATCTTGGCAATTTTCCAATCCTGTGGAAAAGTAGACTTTGTGAGTATTGTGTTAAAAGTTTTTCGAGAGTTTTCCCTGGTTTAGTCGATTGCTATTGGTATGGATGATGAACATGGGATCAATATGTTTATACGAATATTGCTTTCTCAACTTGTTCTTATTTTTACCATTCTGACATATGGAAGCATGCAATTCTTATTCCGATACAAAAAAGCTAGTTCCATATCGATAAGTTAGTTTATTTGTCCTCTTAGATCACTTGAAAGCTTTCGATCTTATGTCTGAAACTTCGTCAATGCCTCCATTTTTCTGCAGTCTTTACTTTTCTAATTACTGCTTACCTTACCATTCGCTTCAGACGGTTTACTTCGCAGATTCTATTTCATTGCAATACCAATTACGGTGGGCAACTGTCTGCTCCCTAATCCACATAAAGGGTGATTCTTTTGAGGTTAGGATTTTCATGCATTAGTATTTGACAGATCACGTGGGATTTCAGACATGGTGTCAAAGAGAAAGATGCTCAGTATGCTTTGACATTTCATCATGAATAGACTTACGATCTGCCACAACGTCGAATTTTCAGTGAATGGGCCCTAGAAAAGTTGGCAGAAAATCCGCTTTTTTATCGACAAATTTTGTTCAGCGATGAGGCTCATTTCTGGTTGAATGGCTACGTAAATAAGCAAAATTGCCGCATTTGGAGTGAAGAGCAACCAGAAGCCGTTCAAGAACTGCCCATGCATCCCGAAAAATGCACTGTTTGGTGTGGTTTGTATGCTGGTGGAATCATTGGACCGTATTTTTTCAAAGATGCTGTTGGACGCAACGTTACGGTGAATGGCGATCGCTATCGTTCGATGCTAACAAACTTTTTGTTGCCAAAAATGGAAGAACTGAACTTGGTTGACATGTGGTTTCAACAAGATGGCGCTACATGCCACACAGCTCGCGATTCTATGGCCATTTTGAGGGAAAACTTCGGAGAACAATTCATCTCAAGAAATGGACCGGTAAGTTGGCCACCAAGATCATGCGATTTGACGCCTTTAGACTATTTTTTGTGGAGCTACGTCAAGTCTAAAGTCTACAGAAATAAGCCAGCAACTATTCCAGCTTTGGAAGACAACATATCCGAAGAAATTCGGGCTATTCCGGCCGAAATGCTCGAAAAAGTTGCCCAAAATTGGACTTTCCGAATGGACCACCTAAGACGCAGCCGCGGTCAACATTTAAATGAAATTATCTTCAAAAAGTAAATGTCATGGACCAATCTAACGTTTCAAATAAAGAACCGATGAGATTTTGCAAATTTTATGCGTTTTTTTTTTTTAAAAAGTTATCAAGCTCTTAACAAATCACCCTTTAAATAAATAACTTTTGGGCCTGCAGTTTCTTCACTGAGACCTTCGGATCTACAATTTTTTATGGTAATCTTTTGGCCTACAATGGGAGAAAGTAGATTAACTAGCATAGGAGTTTGTATCAATAGTCGTTATTAATACTAAACCCAATACTAAACCCAATACCGAACCCAAGACGACAACAACACTATTATCGATGTCGAAGCTGAGACCAGTCCACTACTACGAACTATCCCCGTGGTAACAACAATAACCAAATGTAGCCACAGGAATGCATTGGAATTCGGAATAGTTCATCATTTTCGCGAATTCACCAATCTCAAACAAGTATAATTAGATGAATTCAAAAGTTTATAATCATTAACAGAGTAAATCAACTGCAGGTACTTAATTATCCTCCTATCAATTATTAACGCTTAAATGCACAAGATCACCGATTCCTCCGAAAAAAATATATAATATGCAAAATGGTAAAAAAGAACATCTGCATACCACATTTTTTTCAAAAAAAAATTATGTGATTTTTTGAAAAAAATTGTATTGATATCTTAAAAAGTACAGTGCGCATTGAACTAAGTTTTTATTTACAAATAAACAATTTGATTGTAGTAGATAAAAGAGAATAGAGATATTTTTACACTACACAGTTTTGTTTTTACCAACATTACTCTCATTTATGGTAAATATGATTTAACTTCCAATCTGCCGTTTTTTTTTTAATTTTTGGTTAAAATTTGATTTTCAATTTTTACTGCAGATTACTCAGAAGTACTAAAAGCTTTCCGGAAAGAAATATTTTTAGAAATAGCATTATGATGTTGCAAATGCAACAAACTTGATGTCATAGAATTCGGCCAACGTTTTAAGACGTAAGAATTTTTGTGTTTGGTTGTATCTTAAAAGATACAGTGTGCATTTAAGGGTTAACCGGCTAATTCAATAGTTCCCATCATCAATGGATCGAAGTTCTCATCAACTACTGATCAGATCGTAGTCTACGGGAGCCACCGTGGTGCAATGGTTAGCATGCCCGCCTTGCATACACAAGGTCGTGGGTTCGATTCCTGCTTCGACCGAACACCAAAAAGTTTTTCAGCGGTGGATTATCCCACCTCAGTAATGCTGGTGACATTTCTGAGGGTTTCAAAGCTTCTCTAAGTGGTTTCACTGCAATGTGGAACGCCGTTCGGACTCGGCTATAAAAAGGAGGTCCCTTGTCATTGAGCTTAACATGGAATCGGGCAGCACTCAGTGATAAGAGAGAAGCTCACCAATGTGGTATCACAATGGACTCAATAGTCTAAGTGAGCCTGATACATCGGGCTGCCACCTAACCTAACATAACCTAGTATACCAACCAGATGCAACAGTACATTTTCCCGAGAAGCCACAAATGGACTAGTGCAAGAGTTTCCGTTCGTCAACGGAGTGATGATCTCATCAACTATGGATCATCTGGAAACTAACCAACGTCTGATCAAATACAAAAGTTCGTTACCTTCTGATAAATAACTTATCAACGAATTCAAGCGTCTCCGACATTCACCCAGCAGCACCTTATATATTAACATACTAATGCTCATTTTCTCTCGATTAGCCACAAATGGACTAATGCAAGTGTCCCGGATCGTCAACGGAGTGAAGATCTCATCATCTATCGATCATCATGAAACCAACCAACATATGAATAATTTTAGAAGCTCATTATCTCCCGATGAACTACATATTAACGAATTCAACAGTTTCGGATCATCGATGAACAAACCGAAGTTTTCATCAATAAACTACATCTTATCAACTGCAAGTGCTCATCATGTTCCCATTAACTGCAAATCGAATTATAGACAAATTTTCGAAGTTCTGTAAGTGGTCAGATTAATCCAACCAACACCTAATGAGATGCAAAAATTTGTCTATTATTTTTAAACGAGTTCAACTGTTTGCAATCTTCTAAAAAGCAAAGTTTTCATCGACAACCCACTCATGATCAACTGCAATTGTTCAATCTCCCTCGATAAACTCCTATTCGGCTAATTCAACAGTTTCCGATCAACAGCGGTTCGAAGTTGTCATCAACTCTGTCGATCATCTACAAATCTAACTAACGTCCGAGAAATTGCATGTTCTCCTCATATCCTGATCGACTACTTATCAAAAAGTTCTAATCAATTACAAATGCTCATCATTCCCTTATCAACTACATATCCACTAATGAAACAGTTTCGGATTATAAACGCACCGAAGATCTCATCAACTACAGATCATCTTGAAACCAACTAACGCCTGATCAAGTGTAAGTGCTCACCATCTTCCCATTAACTGCAAATCGAATAATACAACAGTTTCCGAAGTTCTGCAACGGATTGAAGTTCTCATCAATTACCGATCAGATCGAATCGAGCCAATGAATTCATCAGTTTCCGAATATTTATGAACTGAAGTTCAATTCAGCAAACGAGCACTTGATTCACAACAACGACTTATCTTCTCTGTCGATCAGCTACAAATCTAACTCAACAGTTTCTGATCATCAACAGTTTCTGATCATCCGTTACCTTTACCATCGAAACCAACCAACACTCGATCAGTTGCAAAAGTTTATCACCTCCGGATCACCTACTTATCAAAGAATTCTGCCATTTCTCAACGAATTCAACCATATCCAATTATCTATGAACTGAAGTGTTCTTCAATAACCAACAACTGATCAACTGCTACAGGTTACAGTGGCAGCCCGATTTGATCAGGCTTACTGAGACTATTCAGTCCATTGTGATCAACTGAGAACTAGCATCTTCTCCTGGGTAACTAGAAATGGACTAATTCAATAACATAGTTTCCCATGATCAATGGATCGATGATATCAACTACCGATCAGATCGAAACCAATCAACTCCCGATGAAGTGTAAAAGTTCATCACTTCCAGATCGGCTAGTTTAGGATAAATTCAATCATTCCCGAGCATGTCTCAACTGAAGTTCTCATCAATAGCCAAAATTAATCACTGCAGCTAGAGAGCCACCGTTGTGCAATGGTTAGCATGGCTGCCGTGCATGCAAACAGTCCTGGACTCAATTCCTGCTTTGACCGAACACCAAAAAGTTTTTCAGTGGTGGACTATCCCCTCTCAGTAATACTGATGACATTTTTGAGCGTTTCAAAGTTTCTCTGAAGTGGTTTCACTGCAATGAGAAACGCCATTCGGACTCGGCTATACAAAGGAGAACCCTTATCATTGAGCTAAACAAGGAATCGGGTAGTAGAGTTGGGTAGTTACGGATGGAACTAGTTCATTAGAATCAATCACTTTAAGGAACTACGGGAACTAGTTCCAGCTATTTCGATCTTCTTTTGGTTCCACATTTCCTTTCCTTCTTAGGCGAAATACTGTGCTCTCGTAGGAATTTTACGAAAAATGTAAACCTATTTGGGTATGTCTAAACCAATGTTTAGACTTAATTTTGAAATATTTATTTATTTGCATTTTTGGTTTAAAGGAATATTTTGTATCTGAACTGAACTATTATGAACTATTGTTATTGAAAATCCATGAAGTTGGAATTTAAGATTAATCGATATTTCTAATCGAATTTATTATTTTGAATTATTACTTTCTATCTAACAGTTTCTTGGCTTGTTAAATAAGTTGAATTCGGTCTATTCTTCTCTATATCTCGAACGGTGAGCATACCCCCAAATAAACCAATCATACTTCAAAATTGTAACTTCTGCCTTTTACTTCCAAATCTTTCCCTATCTCTGCGTTGCTAAACTTGATGGTATATTTTCTCATCCACTGAGAATGTATGCTATATACTGATCTACCATAATTTTCCTAGTGCCTCCTCCACAATCTGTTATACAGTCCACATACACTCTACTCCATAAATTGGTGTCCACTAGTCTCTCTTTCTCTAACAACAGTTGTCGTCACAATCCCCCCATAACCCCAACTTTAAACAGGGTATTTTTAATAAAACAAATTCCCATAGGGGTTACACGGCCTGTAAAACGATTGCCAGATAAGCTTGTTACGCTTGTTAGCTATTTCGCCCCTTTTTGTGCGTTGAACAATCAGCTGATTTGTTGTTTATTCTTGTTATTTAGACGTATTTTACCAAAGTCGGAGAAGAAAATGAGCAGCACTGACAAGGGGAACGAAATTGAAAAAGGAATTAAGGAACTAGCAAAAGAAACTAGTTCCTATTGCGGAACGGAACTGAAAGGAACGATCACTTAAAGGAACTATACCTCCCAACTCTATCGGGCAGCACTCAGTAGTAAGAGAGAAGTTCACCGCTGTGGTATTGCAGTGATAGTCCATAAGTGAGCCTGAAATATCGGACTGCCACTATACCTAACTTAACCTAACCTAACCATCATTAACCAAAACCTGATCAACCACAAGTGTTCAGTTTCTTCTCTCAATCAACTATTTATCAACGAATTCATCTGTTTCCGATCATTTACGAAACGAGTTCCTCAAGTTCCGATCACCTGCATTCCAGTGAAGAACTTCATGGCTAACTACAAATCAACAACTTCTTCGGTTCGCCAACGTATGCTCCTATCAGATTCTGATCAAAGTAGGGAGAAAGATAGTCATATCGTTTATCATAAAGGTATATTGTAAAAGTAGTTTGTGTCAATAAAATAATATTGATTAATATATCACCATTAATTCGTCAGAGATAAACGCTGCTGCGATTGTTTCAAAAGAGGAATGTGGAAAAAAATTTCGTTTTAGATAAAAGTTTTTGGATGCTAGTTTGGGGAACGATTGTGAAGTGAATGATTGTCCTCATAGGAGGATCAAGAAGTCAAATTTGGGAACTATTAAATATAGTCTCACATTCCATTAATTAACCAACATTTATTTTAGTTCTATCAATCTAGCGAACATTTATCTATTTTTATTGCTTTGGCTCGCAGCTCGCCAATACTCACGTAATTTAAATTAATTATAATTGAAACATTAATTTTAATCCAACTCAATAAACATGTCTAAATGGTGAAATGATTGAAAGTTTAAATTCCCTTTTGCGATATCTATGTTGACGTACATTTTAACTAACAGTGAT
The DNA here is from genome assembly GCF_050003625.1 of Haematobia irritans. Taxonomy (NCBI): domain Eukaryota; kingdom Metazoa; phylum Arthropoda; class Insecta; order Diptera; family Muscidae; genus Haematobia; species Haematobia irritans. The sequence continues at coordinate 58,655,918 of NC_134397.1, forward strand.
AACTAATTAATAATGTTTACTGCACGAGATAGATAAGAACAATAAAATTGACAACTCGTGTTAACAATTTAAATAGAATGATGATGGCAATTACCTTAACATAAAAGCACAATATTTTATAGGTATTACAATAAAATGTTAACAATGTTTGTGTTCAAAGAATTTGCAAGCACAAAAAAAACGTCGTTTACATTTTATCCTCATAAGTTTGTGTAAAAGGAAGAAAATAAGCCTTGTAGTTATATGAGATGATGCAACGTGGGAGAAGAAATGATTTGCTGTTTGCAAGGTTACAATAGAAATACAATTTTGAAAAAATTTTCTATAGAAATAAATTGTTGACAATTGTTATTTCCTATAGAAATAAAATTTTACAACATTTTCTATAGAAATAAAAATTTGATAAAATTTTCTATAGAAATAAAATTTTGATAAAATTTTCTATAGAAATAACATTTTGACAAAATTTTCTATAGAAATAAAATTTTGACATAATTTTCTATAGAAGTAAAACTTTGACAAAATTTTCTAAAGAAATAATGTATATATTTTCTATGGAAATAACATTTTGACAAAATTTTCTATAGATATAAAGTTTTGACAAAATTTTCTATCGATATAAAATTTTGTCAAATTTTTCTAAACAATAAAATTTTGCCGAAATTTTCTATAGAAATAAAATTTTCCGCAATTTTCGATAGAAATAAAATTTGGCCGAAATTATCTACAGAAATAAAACTTTGACAAAATTTCTTATAAAAGGTGATTTGTTAAGAGCTTGATAACTTTTTTTTAAAAAAAAACGCATAAAATTTGCAAAATCTCATAGGTTCTTTATTTGAAACGTTAGATTGGTCCATGACATTTACTTTTTGAAGATAATTTCATTTAAATGTTGACCGCGGCTGCGTCTTAGGTGGTCCATTCGGAAAGTCCAATTTTGGGCAACTTTTTCGAGCATTTCGGCCGGAATAGCCCGAATTTCTTCGGAAATGTTGTCTTCCAAAGCTGGAATAGTTGCTGGCTTATTTCTGTAGACTTTAGACTTGACGTAGCCCCACAAAAAATAGTCTAAAGGCGTCAAATCGCATGATCTTGGTGGCCAACTTACCGGTCCATTTCTTGAGATGAATTGTTCTCCGAAGTTTTCCCTCAAAATGGCCATAGAATCGCGAGCTGTGTGGCATGTAGCGCCATCTTGTTGAAACCACATGTCAACCAAGTTCAGTTCTTCCATTTTTGGCAACAAAAAGTTTGTTAGCATCGAACGATAGCGATCGCCATTCACCGTAACGTTGCGTCCAACAGCATCTTTGAAAAAATACGGTCCAATGATTCCACCAGCGTACAAACCACACCAAACAGTGCATTTTTCGGGATGCATGGGCAGTTCTTGAACGGCTTCTGGTTGCTCTTCACTCCAAATGCGGCAATTTTGCTTATTTACGTAGCCATTCAACCAGAAATGAGCCTCATCGCTGAACAAAATTTGTCGATAAAAAAGCGGATTTTCTGCCAACTTTTCTAGGGCCCATTCACTGAAAATTCGACGTTGTGGCTCGTTAGTAAGTCTATTCATGATGAAATGTCAAAGCATACTGAGCATCTTTCTCTTTGACACCATGTCTGAAATCCCACGTGATCTGTCACATACTAATGCATGAAAATCCTAACCTCAAAAGAATCACCCTTTAGAACAGAATTTTGACCAGAGATTTTATTTCTATAAGAAATTTTGACAAAATTTTCTATATAAATAACATTTTGACAAAATTTTTTATGGAAATAAAATATTGACAAAGTTGTCTATAGAAATAAAGTTTTGCCAAATTTTCTATGGAAATAAAATTTTGACAAAATATTCTATAGAAATAAATATTTGACAAAATTTTCTATAGAAATAAAGTTTTGACAAAAATTTTTTAAAGAAATTTTTATAGAAATTTTTTCTATAGAAATAAAATTTTGACAACATTTTCTATGGAAATAAAATATTGACAAAATTTTCTATAGAAATAAAGTTTTGACAAAATTTTCAATAGACATAAAATTTTGACAAAATTTTTCATAGACATACAATTTTGACAAAATTTTCTTTAGACATACAATTTTGAACAAATTTTCTATACAAATAAAGTTTGGAAAAAATGTCTATAGAATAAAATTTAGACAAAATTTTTTAAAGGCATAAAATTTTGACAAAAATTCTATAGACATAAAATTTTGACAAAATTTTCTATAGACATAAAATTTTGCCAAAATTTTCTATAGAAATAAAATATTGACAAAATTTTCTATAGAAATAAAATATTGACAAAATTTTCTATAGACATAAAATTTTGGCAAAATTTTCTATGAACATAAAATTTTGACAAAATTTTCTATGGAAATAAAACTTTGACAATATTTTCTATAGAAATAAAGTTTTGACAAAATTTTCTATAGAAATAGAATTTTGACAAGAATTTTTATTTCTGTAAAAAATTTTGACAAAATTTTCTACATGAATGAATTTTTTACAAAATTTTCTATAGAATAAAATTTAGACAAAATTTTGACAAAATTTTCTATATAAATAAAATGTTGTCAAAATTTTAAAATTTTGACAAAATTTTCTATGGAAATAAAATTTTGACAAAATTTTCTATAGACATAAAATTTTGAAAAAAAAATTTCTATAGAAATAAAGTTTGGAAAAAATTTTCTATAGAATAAAATTTAGACAAAATTTTCTATAGACATAAAATTTTGAAAAAATTTTCTATAGAAATAAAGTTTGGAAAAATTTTCTATAGAATAAAATTTAGACAAAATGTTCTACAGAAATAAAGTTTGGACGAAATTTTCTATGGAAATAAAATTTAGACAAAATTTTCTATAGAAAAAGTTTTGACAAAATTTTCTATAGAAATAAAATTTTGTCAAATTTAACAAAAATAAAAAAAAAAATTGACAAATAAAATTTTGACAAAATTTTCTATAGAAATAAAATTTTGAAAAAATTTTCTATAGAAATAATTTGTTGACTAAATTTCCTTTAAAGTAAAATTTTCTATAGAAATAAAATTTGTCTGCAATTTTCGATAGAAATAAAATATTGCCGAAATTTTCTATAGAAATAAAACTTTGACAAAAATTCTTATAGAAATAGAATTTTGACAAGAGTTTTAATTTTTATAAGAAATTTTTACAAAATTTTCTATATAAATGAAATTTTGACAAAATTGTCTATATAAATAAAATTTTGACAAATTTTTTTTGACAGAATTTTCTATAGAAATAAAATTCTAACAAAATTTTCATTAGAAACGAATTTTAACAAAATTTCTTATAGAAATAAAATTTTGACAAAATTTTCTAAAGAAATACAGTTTGGGCAAAATTTTCTATGGGAATAAAATTTTGACAAAGAATAAATAATGAGAAAATTTTCTATAGAAATAAAGTTTTGACAAAATTTTCTATAGAAATAGAATTTTGACAAGAGTTTTTATTTCTATAAGAAACTTTGACAAAATTTTCTATATATAAATGAAATTTTTACAAAATTTTCTATAGAAATAAAATTTTGACAAAATTTTCTATAGAACTAAAATTTTGACAAAATTGTCTATATAAGTAAAATTTTGACAAAATTTTCTATAGAAATAACATTTTGACAAAATTTTCTATATAAATAACAATTTGGCAAAATTTTCTATAGAAATAAAATTTTGACAAAATTTTCTATAGGTTTTAATTTTTGACAAAATTTTCTATAGGTATAAAATTTTAACAAAATTTTCTATAGAAATAAAATTTTGACAAAATTTTCTAAGGAAATAAAATTTTTACAAAATTTTCTATAGAAATACAATGTTGACAAAATTTTCTAGAGAAATACAATTTTAACAAAATTTTCTGAAGAAATAAATTTTTGAAAAAATTTTCTATAGAAATACAATTTTGACAAAATTTTCTATAGAAATAAAATTTTGACAAAATTTTCTATAGAAATACAATTTTGACAAAATTTTCTATAGAAATACAATTTTGACTAATTTTTCTAAAGAAATAAAATTTTGAAAAAATTTTCTTAAGAAGTAAAATCTTGACAAAATATCTACATGCTTATATAAGTAATTACAATTTCACCTTAAGTATCGCAGTAGTTGACCGCTTTATTGATACTTAATATTATCAAATACAAATAATTCGCAAGTCGTTAAAACTAAAACAGTATCTTTATTGATAAAAAAATACTCTGATTTTGTATTTTATAATTATTTGTTTCTTTTTTCAATTGGTTGTTCCTTTCGAAATACGTAATAGTGAGTATTACAGCAAACTATTCTCATTAAACAATTTCAGTAATCTTAAAATTGCACAAACAATAGTGAGTTTAAATATCTATTAGAGGAGGAGGAGGAGAGAGAGGAGCAGTGTGTAGCATATGATGGACGTACAAAGCTACCTTAATAGAGGGCAATTTTTTGCTCTTATCTACCCTCAAGTAGTTCGCGTGTTTAAAGATTGACAAGTTGAACACAAATTAAAGTATTAGGGTAGCATTGTTTTTAAGCAACCACTTAAAAATGTCAATAAAGAAAAAATAATGTTTGCTCACTGCAACAAATCCATATTGGTTTTTTAATTTGATCAATTAATTTTTTAATTGATACTATCATTTCTGTGATTGACGACATTTCAATTAGAAATGAATTGGATCAATTAATTTAGTGATTGAAGACAAAAAATATTTTTTTGTGTGCAAGGAAGACACTTCTTAAACAATGCAAAGGATTCAAAAACGGAGTACTTCCGTCCTATAACAATCCCATTAAAAATTCGTTGGAGATGATCCAAGTTTGCACTACTTCCGGATCACAGACTGGATATCCAAACTACATTTTGGAAGCTCTTTTTTGGGGGATATTTAATACACTTATTTGTTTTTATATGCAAGTAATGTTTATAAGAAAAATAAATTTATAAGCATATCTCTGGATATACGAAAATTATTTCATACGGGAATATATTTCATTAAAATTCAGAAAAAAAATTAAAAAAAAATTTTCCCTTCAATACCTCATATATTTATTGAATTTATTTACCATGTTGGTAGCTAAGCTCCAAAAATAAATCATGCTAAATTTATATATTGGCAATATATTTTTAGATACAAGGTGTTAATCGCATAAACATATTTAAAGTTCTAATTCAGTGGGAGTTGTCATTTATTTGAGTAGAGTCAATAAAAATAAGCATAAACAAAATTTGTCAATACGTTATATGAGAAAATCATGACTGTGAGAGAAATCATCTCCATGGAAAAACACAGTGTTCTTAGGCGCCACCAATACTTTATTAAAAAAAAACGATTTGCTGATAATGAAATTCACTGAATAGTGTTTGAACCATTAAAATAGATTTAAAATCAAAACAAATCGATTAACCTTGAATAGGTCAAGAATTAGAACCAATTTAAGTTAATTAGGAACATTTTTAGATTTAATAATGATATTCTTTATAAATCATTTATGAGTATGTAATTTTCGTGATTTACGTTTAATAGTTTGTTTTTAGTAATTGTAAGAAAAAATTTTATAATATTAGAAAATAATTTTAATTTTTCGATAAAAAATTTTTAATTTTTAGATAAAATTGCATAACTAAAATTGAATTTTCGAAATAGTCCATCTCCGATCAGACACCAGGGTTGCCACTCGTGCCAAAAATAATCCAAAAAAATTTTAAGAAAATTTTAACAAAAATTTACCAAAAAAAGAAAAATATATTTCTATTTTGTCCAAATTATGTTTCTATAAAAAGTTTTTGCAAAAATTTTTTCTATGGAAAATTTTTGCACAATTTTATTTCTATAGAAAATTTTATTTCTATAGAAAATTTTATTTCTATAGAAAATTTTATTTCTATAGAAAATTTTATTTCTATAGAAAATTTTTGCAAAATTTGATTATAGAAAATTTGATCCAAATTTTATTTCTATAGAAAATTTTATTTCTACAGAAAAATTTTTGTCAACTTTTTTTTTATAAATTTGCAATTTGATTTTTTGGATAATTAATAGTCTTTGTTTGATTTCTTTTTTGGTTGTGAACGCTGAACGCTGATGGTACAGATGCTGATGGAGTTGATATTACAGATCCAGATACCATTACTGGTGATGATGGAAGTCCAGTAAATGATACCGATACTGGTGATGATGGAGAAGAAACAACAGAACCAGGAACTGGAGATGATGGAGAAGAAACAATAGAACCAGGAACTGGAGATGATGAAGTAGAAACAACAGAACCAGGAACTGGAGATGATGGAGAAGAAACAGGAACTGGAGATTATGGAGAAGAAACAACAGAACCATGTACCGGACCGGTGACGACGAAGAAACTGGAACCACAACACTTCGTCCGTCTCGCCGACCTCGCCCTCCTAGTGGTCCTCCACATGGACCTGATGGCCCTCATCACGGACCCGGGAGCCCTCATCACGGACCAGGTGGTCCTCATCCCAGACTGGGTGGTCCTCCTCGTGGACCAGGCGGTCGTCTAACAAAATTGTAAGAAAATTTTACCACAAATTTACAAAAAAACAAAAATATTTCTATTTTGTCCAAATTATGTTTCTATAAAAAGTTTTTGCAAAACAACAGAAAATTTTTGCAAAATTCTATTTCTACAGAAAATTTTTGTAAAATTTGATTTCTGTAGAAAATTTTATTGCTTTAGAAAATTTTGTCAAAATTTTATTTCTATAGAAAATTTTGTCAAAATTTTATTTCCATAGAAAATTTTGTCAAAATTTTATTTCTATAGAAAATTTTGTCAAAATTTTATTCCTATAGAAAATTTTTGCAATACTTTATTTCTATAGAAATTTTTTGCAAAATTGTAATTCTATAGAAAATTTTGTCAAAACTTTATTTCTATAGAAAATTTTGTCAAAATTGTATTTCTATAGAAAACTGTATCAAAATTTTATTTATACAGAAAATTTTGTCAAAATTTCATTTATACAGAAAATTTTGTCAAAATTTTATTTATATAGACAATTTTGTAAAAATTTTATTTATATAGAAAATTTTGTCAAAACTTTTTTTTTCTATAGGAATTTTTTGCAAAATTTTATTTCTATAGAAAACTTTTGCAAAATTTTATTTCTATAGAAAATTTTTGCAAAATTTTATTTCTATAGAAAATTTTTGCAACATTTTATTTTTATACAAAAATTTTGTAAAATTTTATTTCTATAGAAAATTTTGCCAAAATTTTATTTCAATTATATTTGCTTAGTTCGGCTTGAGGTCATGTGAATAAAAACAGATGTTGTTGTTTTTTGAGTTGTATTTTTATATTTAAAATTTTCCAATATTTCGAGACATCTCCGATGCTCGTCTTCAGGGAAATTACTTTAAACAAAAAGAAAAAACATTTAACACATTAACAAAAAAAATATATCATTACATGAAAAACACAGATAATTACATTTAAATTTAAAGAACAGTGAACTTCTTTACAAGGGAGTATATTTACAACTAAAAGCTAATCTGTCTTTCTATATTTTTGTACAATATTTCTATAAATATGTGCACAATGGTCCGTATCAGTCTTAAAATTCATTCGTCTTTCTGCAGGTACATTTATAATATGTAGCATCTCCAGAGTAAATCTCCTTTTATAATTGGTTTCTTGCGTCAAAATATCTACGTCCTTAAAGTTTGGTTTGTGTCCTGTTAAAGTGCAATGTGCTGCAAGTGCCGTCTTTTGCTCCAAGGGCTTATCAGTGGCTTTCTGATCAGATTTATGCCCTGAGAGTCTAGTTTTTAATTTGGTTTTCGTTGTACCAATATATACTTTTTGGCAAGTATCAGAGTCATTTCCATTGCATTTGATCTTATATACTACGTTTGACTTGTCTTCTTTCTTAATTTTGGATTTTGTCTTGCTGAAGAATTGATTTACTGTATTATGAGTCCTTTGTGCAATTTGAAATTTGTCCTTATTTAGCATGTTAGATGATTTGAATCTTTCCGAGAATTGGGGGACATATGTCAAGGGTTTATAAATTTTGGGTTCAATTTCGTCATGTTTGATATGTTGTTGTTCTTTTACATGTTGTATTAGGTCGTCAATCGTCTTATTCGGGAAATCATTTAATCGCAATATGGTCCTTATCTTATCTTCGTTGTCCTTATGAAATATTTTGTCGCTGATATCGTGTACTCTTCTTATAAAATTTGTAGCCGTATTCATTATAACTCGTCTAGGATGTTTGGAGTTGAAATTTATCAATCGTCCTGTGGCTGTTGGCTTTTGATACCAGTTAATTTTTATTCCATTTCTGTGCCTTAGAATTATGGTATCTAAGTATGGTAACTTGTTGTCCTCTTCTGTTTCCATCGTAAATTGAATTTGTCTATCAAAGGCGTTTAAAGCTGATAAAGTGGCCTGAACGTCATTTTTATTCAAAATACAGAACAGATCATCTACATATTTTGTCATTATTTTTGGTTTAATAGTCAATTTTTCCAATACTGAGTCCAAGAGTACTTCCATTACAATATCGGCGATAATAGGTGAAGCTGGTGATCCCATTGGCATTCCTTTACGTTGCTCATACACCTTGTCATCATATACAAAATATCTTGAGTCCTTTATACAAAAAGTTAACATTTCTATAAAAATATCCATCGGTATCTTCGTATAGTCCTTTATTTCGTCCCATTTTTCTTTTATAATCTTAATCGCCAAATTTACTGGAATACTTGGAAAAAGAGATACTACGTCAAACGAGATCATTGTTTCATTGTCCTCAATCTTAATATTACTGGTTTTATTCTTAAATTCAATTGCGTCCTTTACATTATATTTGGAATCTTTCGTCAAATTTTTCAAAATATTTACAATATATTTTGATAGTTCATAAGAGGGGGAATTTATTGAAGAACATATCGGTCTTACAGGGACTCCTTCCTTATGTATCTTCGGAAGTCCATAAATTCGAGGGGCGTTAGCAGTTTTACATATCAATTTTAATTTTTCGTTGGTGTCAATGATGTTCATTCTGAATAATTTTTCCACCAGTTTGTTATTTTTGGTTTGTAGTGTTGATGTCGGATCTCTTTTTAAGCGTCTATATGTACAAATATCTCTTAAAATATTTTTCATCTTTATGTCATAATCGTCTTTATACATCGCTACGGTTTTTCCCCCTTTATCAGCAGTTAGAATAAGTAAATCTTTATTTTCCTTTAGATATTTCCGTGTCTCCCCCACTGTGTCAAGTATAAATTTCTCTTTCTTATTTGGTTTAGTCTTTTGTATGTGGTCATCTATAAGAGAAGCTAAACGTACTCTCGCATTCTCTTGTTCTTCTTTATTGTCTAATGTTTGTATGCACTCATCGCCTTCAGCTATAACATTGAACAACGGAAAGGAAGTTGTTGTTGTCGGAAGAGAAAACTTGGGTCCTAGAGAAAGCAGCCATTTAACATTAGTTGGTATGGTTTTATTTGTGAGGTTCTCAAACCAACTTGTTTTGTTGTTCATGCCAAGCTCTACTTGTTGTTGTTGTTTTAATGCGTTTAGTTTTTTAATGTGAGTAGTTTTAATTTTATAGTTGTGTGATATTCTGAGAGTATTTTCACTCTCAATGAATTTGTTGTAGTCACCCGTGCTCATGACTTTGCTTAGTTTATCTTTAGCATTAGAAATCATTATTGTATTTTTGTGTATTTGCATGTGTTTGTATTGTATGATGAGATTCAATACTTTAGTGTGAAAGTTATAGTTATGCTTTTCTAATTCTCGTTTGAATTTTGGCGGCAAGTTGTTAGTATTGAAGATGTTATAAGTATGTGTTGTTGTATTAGTGATGAATTTTGGTATAATACCTGCTTGTTTGCATTTTATTAGAAAAGTGGTTGATGCCTTTAGGGATGCTGCTTGCCTGTTACTTTTGGAATATTGTTTGATTATATTTTTCGTTTCTGTGTTATATTTATGTTTAATGTTTTTGTAAAGTTTCATTTTGAAAATTATTGCGGTGTGCCTTCCGTGTATTTTGTTGTTTTAATTAGTTGACCTTTAAACTTTTAATTATATTTGCTTAGTTCGGCTTGAGGTCATGTGAATAAAAACAGATGTTGTTGTTTTTTGAGTTGTATTTTTATATTTAAAATTTTCCAATATTTCGAGACATCTCCGATGCTCGTCTTCAGGGAAATTACTTTAAACAAAAAGAAAAAACATTTAACACATTAACAAAAAAAATATATCATTACATGAAAAACACAGATAATTACATTTAAATTTAAAGAACAGTGAACTTCTTTACAAGGGAGTATATTTACAACTAAAAGCTAATCTGTCTTTCTATATTTTTGTACAATATTTCTATAAATATGTGCACAATGGTCCGTATCAGTCTTAAAATTCATTCGTCTTTCTGCAGGTACATTTATAATATGTAGCATCTCCAGAGTAAATCTCCTTTTATAATTGGTTTCTTGCGTCAAAATATCTACGTCCTTAAAGTTTGGTTTGTGTCCTGTTAAAGTGCAATGTGCTGCAAGTGCCGTCTTTTGCTCCAAGGGCTTATCAGTGGCTTTCTGATCAGATTTATGCCCTGAGAGTCTAGTTTTTAATTTGGTTTTCGTTGTACCAATATATACTTTTTGGCAAGTATCAGAGTCATTTCCATTGCATTTGATCTTATATACTACGTTTGACTTGTCTTCTTTCTTAATTTTGGATTTTGTCTTGCTGAAGAATTGATTTACTGTATTATGAGTCCTTTGTGCAATTTGAAATTTGTCCTTATTCAGCATGTTAGATGATTTGAATCTTTCCGAGAATTGGGGGACATATGTCAAGGGTTTATAAATTTTGGGTTCAATTTCGTCATGTTTGATATGTTGTTGTTCTTTTACATGTTGTATTAGGTCGTCAATCGTCTTATTCGGGAAATCATTTAATCGCAATATGGTCCTTATCTTATCTTCGTTGTCCTTATGAAATATTTTATCGCTGATATCGTGTACTCTTCTTATAAAATTTGTAGCCGTATTCATTATAACTCGTCTAGGATGTTTGGAGTTGAAATTTATCAATCGTCCTGTGGCTGTTGGCTTTTGATACCAGTTAATTTTTATTCCATTTCTGTGCCTTAGAATTATGGTATCTACACGCTCACAAAAAATCGCTTCTGTAACATATACTCCCAAACATATTTTGCTTCAAGCATATACATTATTGGCTATTGTCCAAACATTTATATGTTTGATCTCTTCCAATATATAATATGTTTGAAAGCATATTGGTCTAAAAAATATATGTTTGGGTAGTCAATTTCCAAACATTTTGTATTTTTGCATCCAAATTCAATAATGTTGTCTTCCAAAAAACAATATGTTATTATGTGAACATATAATATGTTTGGAAGCATTTTGCACCCAAAAATATTATATGCTTAAAAAAATTCTCCCAAACAATATTGTGCTCAAAATTTTATTTATTTATTTATATATTTACAATCATAATGAATTATGAAAATAAACAGGTAATATAGGTGCTAACAACATAGGTTTTCGACCTGAATGCTCAAAATTTTGTTTCTGCCCAATTGTATATTACCCCACATCTTTCTCACTTCCACGAGATTTTTTAGTTCTTAGCACCTTTTTCTGTAATACAAACATTGTAGAAGAAATTATTCAATTGTATGATTTTTTTTATTTTAATTTTACCTTTTGCCGGACGGGGATTCGAACAGCGGACCACACAGTTTGTAAGGATCAAATAAGTAGCTGATCAATTGCCCAAGGAAAAATAAAATGTTAATTTTGTAATAACAAGCAACAACCACCAACTTAATTCAATATCGCTCCCTGTTAAATAGCGCTCCAAGCTACTAAACACATATATGTTTATAGGCTATTTCTAAATCAATATATGTTTCCATCCAAGCATATTATATTTAAAAACATTTTATGTCCCAAACATAATATGTTCTAACATATTAACATATATGTCCCAAACATGTTATGCTAGTTTATGAACATTATATGCTTGCACTCAAAAATATTGTGTTTAAAAATTTGTTTTCCAAACATATAATGTTTATAGCCAAACATATGAAAAACAGTCTTTTTCATCCGTGTAAGTATGGTAACTTGTTGTCCTCTTCTGTTTCCATCGTAAATTGAATTTGTCTATCAAAGGCGTTTAAAGCTGATAAAGTGGCCTGAACGTCATTTTATAAATGTACCTGCAGAAAGACGAATGAATTTTAAGACTGATACGGACCATTGTGCACATATTTATAGAAATATTGTACAAAAATATAGAAAGACAGATTAGCTTTTAGTTGTAAATATACTCCCTTGTAAAGAAGTTCACTGTTCTTTAAATTTAAATGTAATTATCTGTGTTTTTCATGTAATGATATATTTTTTTTGTTAATGTGTTAAATGTTTTTTCTTTTTGTTTAAAGTAATTTCCCTGAAGACGAGCATCGGAGATGTCTCGAAATATTGGAAAATTTTAAATATAAAAATACAACTCAAAAAACAACAACATCTGTTTTTATTCACATGACCTCAAGCCGAACTAAGCAAATATAATTAAAAGTTTAAAGGTCAACTAATTAAAACAACAAAATTTTATTTCTATAAAACATTTTGTCAAAATTTTATTTCTATAGGAAATTTTGGCAAGATTTTATTTCTATAGAAATTTTTTTGCAAAATTTTATTTCTATAGAAAATTTAATCAAAATTTTATTTTTACAGAAAATTTGGTCAAAATTTTATTTTTATAGAAAATTTTGTCAAAATTTTATTTCTATAGAAAATTTTGTCAAAACTTTATTTCTATAAAAAATTTTTGCAAAATTTTATTTCTATAGAAATTTTTGCAAAATTTTATTCCAATAGAAAATTTTTGTAAAATTGTATTTCTATACAATATTTCGTGAAAATTTTATTTCCATAGAAAGTTTTGTCAAAATTTTATTTCTATAGAAAATTTTGTCAAAACTTTATTTCTATAGAAAATTTTTGCAAAATTTTGTTTCTATAGAAATTTTTGCAAAATTTTATTTATATAGAAAATTTTTGCAAAATCGTATTTCTATACAATATTTCGTCAAAATTTTATTTCTATAGAAAATTTTGATAAAATTTTATTTATATCGAACATTTTGTCCATATTTTATTTCTACACGCTCACAAAAAATCGCTTCTGTAACATATACTCCCAAACATATTTTGCTTCAAGCATATACATTTTTGGGTATTGCCCAAACATTTATATGTTTGATCTCTTCCAATATATAATATGTTTGAAAGCATATTGGTCTAAACAATATATGTTTGGGTAGTCTAAGTTCCAAACATTTTGTATTTTTGCATCCAAATTCAATAATTTTGTCTTCCAAAAAACAATATGTTATTATGTGAACATATAATATGTTTGGAAGCATTTTGCACCCAAAAATATTATATGCTTAAAAAAAATTCTCCCAAACAATATTGTGCTCAAAATTTTATTTATTTATTTATATATTTACAATCATAATGAATTATGAAAATAAACAGGTAATATAGGTGCTAACAACATGGGTTTTCGACCTGAATGCTCAAAATTTTGTTTCTGCCCAATTGTATATTTCCCCACATCTTTCTCACTTCCACGAGATTTTTTAGTTCTTAGCACCTTTTTCTGTAATACAAACATTATAGAAGAAATTATTCAATTGTATGATTTTTTTTTTATTTTAATTTTACCTTTTGCCGGACGGGGATTCGAACAGCGGACCACACAGTTTGTAAGGATCAAAGAAGTAGCTGATCAATTGCCCAAGGAAAAATAAAATGTTAATTTTGTAATAACAAGCAACAACCACCAACTTAATTCAATATCGCTCCCTGTTAAATAGCGCTCCAAGCTACTAAACACATATATGTTTATAGGCTATTTCTAAATTAATATATGTTTGCATCCAAGCATATTATATTTACAAACATTTTATGTCCCAAACATAATATGTTCTAACATATTAACATATATGTCCCAAACTTGTTATGCTAGTTTATGAACATTATATGCTTGCACTCAAAAATATTGTGTTTAAAAATTTGTGTTCCAAACATATAATGTTTATAGCCAAACATATGAAAAACAGTCTTTTTCATCCGTGTATTGAAAATTTTGTCAACGTTTTATTTCAGTAGTAAATTTTATCAAAATTTTAATTCAGATTGTTTTTTGTTTTGTTAACATAGTTTTTTTATTTCTATAGAAAATTTTTGCAAAATTTTATTTCTATAGAAAATTTTTGCAAAATTTTATTTCTATAGAATTTTTTTGCAAAATTTTATTTATATGGAAAATTTTTGTAAAATTTTATTTCCATAGAAAATTTTTGCAAAATTTTATTTCTATAGAAAATTTTTGCAAAATTTTATTCCTATACAAAAATTTTGTAAAATTTTATTTCTATAGAAAATTTTGTCAAAATTTTATTTCTATCGAAAATTTTGTCAATATTTTTTTATGAAATTTTGCTAACATTATTTCTTTAGAAAATTTTGTAATTTTTTTTCTGCAGAAAATTTTGTCAAAATTTTCTATAGAAATAAAATTTTTTTATACAAATGTCGATGATTTGATGGTGGCAAAGGAAAAGAGAGATGTTTGTATTAATTTATTTCGGCATAAGCCGAAATAAATTAATACACTTTGGGTTTGGCGAACTGCCTGAATTTATTCTGATAATTGGTTGATAGTTTTTCTGCAAGTAGAGGATGCTGATGAGAAATGTGGTAATTCCGAAACGTGCGTCCATCCAACTATCTTGCAGTCTATAGAGCTTTGCCCAAATAAATTTGGCAAACATTATTTTCCTCTATTGGTTAAGCTACTCTTGTGGTTTAATCAACGCAATGGTTTTAAAGCTGAGATCAAAACACCAAAAATAAATTTTATTTCTATAGAAAATTTGATCAAAATTTCATTTTTATAGAAAATGTTGTCAAATTTAATTTCTACAGGTTTTTTTCAAAATTTATTTTCTATAGAAAATTTTGTCAAAATTTTATTTCTATAAAAAATTTTGTCAAAAGTTTATTTGTATAAAAAATGTTGTCAAAATTTTAATTCTATAAAAAATTTTGTCAAAAATTTATTTCTATAGAAAATTTTGTCAACATTTGTTTATATAGAAAATTTTGTTAAAATTTTATTAATACGGAAAATTTTGTCAGAATTTTATTTCTATAGAAAATTTTGTCAAAATTTTATTTCTATAGAAAATTATGTCAAAATTTTATTTCTATGGAAAATTTTGTTAAAATTTTATTTCTGCAGAAAATTTTTGAAAAATTTTACTTCTATAGAAAATTTTTGTAAAATTTTATTTCTATAGAAAATTTTTGTAAAATTTTATTTGTCAAATTTTATTTCTATAGAAAATTTTTGCAATATTTTATTTCTAAAGAAATTTTGTGCAAAATTTTATTTCTATAGAAAATTTTGTCAAGATTTTATTTCTATAGAAAATTTTGTTAAAATTTTATTTCTAAAGTAAATTTTGTCAAAATTTTAATTCAGATTGTTTTTTTTTTTTTAATTTAATTTCTACATATTTTTTCCCTTTTTTTCTATAGAAAACTTTATTTCTATAGAAAATTTTTTGCAAAATTTTATTTGTATAGAAAATCTTGTCAAAATTTTATTTCTATAAAAAATTTTGTTTATATTTTATTTCTATAGAAAAATGTGTCAAAATTTTATTTTAATCGAAAATTTTGTCAAAATTTTATTTCTATTGAAAGTTTTGTTAAACACTACTTCTATAGAGAATTTTACCAAAATGTTATTTCTCTAGGAAATTTTGTCTAATTTAATTTCTATATATTTTTTTGCAAAATTTATTTTCTATAAATTTTTTTTCAAAATTTTATTTGTATATAAAATTTTGTCAAAATTGTATTTCTATAGTAAATTTTGTAAAAATTTTAATTCAGATTTTTCTTAAATTCGTTTTGGTTTGTTATTGTTGGTTTTGTTCTTTAATCATTGTTGTTGTTTTTATTGATTTCAGCTTAAAACCATACATTGACTAAACTACAAGTGTAGCTTAACCAACAAAGGAAAATTTAATTTCTACATAGTTTTTTTCAATTTTTTGGTATAGAAAATCTTGTCAAAATTTTATTTCTATAAAAAAAAAATTGTCAAAACTTATTTCTATAGGAAATTTAGTCAAAATTTATTTGTATAAAAAATTTTGTCATAATGTTATTTCTATAGAAAATTTTTCAAAATTTTATTTCTATAGAAAATTTTGTCAAAATGGTATTTCTATAGACATTTTTGTCAAAATTTTATTTCTATAGAAATTTAGACGAAATTTTATTTCTATAGAAAATTTTGTCAAAATTTTATTTGTATAGAAAATTTTGTCAAAATTTTATTTGTATAAAAAATTTTGTCAAAATTTTATTTCTATAGACAATTTTTGCAAATTTTTATTTCTATAGGAAATTTGTGCAAATTTTTACGTATAGAGAAAATTTTTGCAAATTTTTATTTTTAGGAAAATTTTTTTTTAGTTGAAGAGAAATTTTTTGAAAATTCTACCAAAACATCAAGAATTCTACCAAACAGTAAAAAATCTATTATTTTTGGTAAACGTGGTAAACGTGTTAGCTGGTTTGCACACAATTTTATTTTTTTTAATATGTAATACTAAAATTTTATTTGCAAAGTATTCAATCCTCGATTAGCCACACGTGGTAATGCTCCCCCATTGTTCATTGCATTTTAAGTTCATATAACTTCCCTTGCATGTCTTCAGGCATTATTCATAATTGAAATCATGACAAATTGATGTAATTAAATAATTCAAATGAAAAAAAAAACGCTTTGGTTTTTCACTTTATTAGAATTTTTCTACTCGATTCCAAGTTTAAGGTTGGGTCAGGAAATCAAACACCCACAATGAAAGTCATGCAAGTGGGGGTATTGAAAATGAAAACCCAATACCAGCGAGAAAAGTGTCATCACCATCATCATTGTCAGTCGCAGTGATCACGATGATGATGATGATGATAATGATAATGATGACTATGACGATCACTACCATCATTCATGATAATTTTAAACTTTGAAATAAAAGCGATTAGTAAGTAATGGGTGTCACTCGTGTCATCATATTTCTATTGCTTGCTTGTTTGAAAAAAAAGTTCGTTTTTGTTTTCTCATTTTTTTAAAACTGCACGAAATGTATGTACAATGCCATTGACAATCTATACATTTCCCAGACACCATATAACATCGTGATTAGTCCAGAAATGGGGAGAAAAAAACAAACAAATTCTCAGGCATTTGTCATAAAAAACTAAGTTTGTATGCTTGTAATTTAATTGAATTTCGCCCAGAGACATGGAAAGAAATAAAAGCCCCTGGCAAGATCAACAAAGAGAGCTAATTTGCACGATTGACGAAATCGATCAATTAGTCAGCAAACCAACCGGCCGGCAATGTGGCCCTCAAGCCCAGCAGCCATACAATTATTTCTATAAAGACCACAAGTGTCATCTAGATTTATCTAGCCAATCCATCGAGAAACATTGATTTTCAATTATTTTAGTGTTTTTATTTAAATTAAATTATTACAAAATAATAAAATGAAATTAATAATTAAGTCTAATATAAGTCTAATCTAATATAATAATTAATGAAACTAAACAAAATGGACGTAAATTTAAATACATTAAATTAGTTAAAATAAATTAACATAATAAATAAACTAAAATAAATTAATTAAAAAGTAAATAAAAACATAATAAATATATATTTAGTTTAGTTAAGAGAATAAAATTCTGGTCATATAATTTAATTGAAATAAAATAAAATTTAATTTAATTATTAATTCTAATAAAACAAATTAAATTTAATGAAACTAAACAAACTTTAAGTAAATTTAAATATTTTAAAATAGTCAAACTAAAATGAAATAAATCAGTCTAGTTTCAAGTTTGACTCAACCTTTATAATTTGTGTTTATGTATTTTTTATTACAATTTAATCAAAGTCGAATAGATTTTAATCAAACTAAACGGCCGTACATTTTAAAACTTGCGACTACTTGAATTGAACTAAAAATAAAACACATTAGAGTATGTTAAGGTACTAAATTAAATAATTAAATAAAATTAATAATTAAGGCTAAAAAATTTAATGGAACTTAACAAAATGGCCGTAAATTTAGATACTTTAAATAAATTAAAAAAACATACATATATTTGTATTCGTAATTTGGTTAAGAGAATAACTTAAATAAAATTCAATCAAATTAATTAAAATAAAACAAATTCAATTTAATTAAACTAAACAAGTTTTAAGCAAATTTAAATATTTTAAATTAGTCAAATTAATATAAAATAAATCAAGCTACTTTCAAACTGTTCAAACTACATCACATTTGTTTTTATTTTTATACCCTCCACCATAGGATGGGGGTATATTAACTTTGTCATTCCGTTTGTAACACATCGAAATATTGCTCTAAGACCCCATAAAGTATATATATTCTGGGTCGTGGTGAAATTCTGAGTCGATTTGAGCATGTCTGTCCGTCCGTCTGTTGAAATCACGCTAACTTCCGAACGAAACAAGCTATCTACTTGAAACTTGGCACAAGTAGTTGTTATTGATGTAGGTCGGATGGTATTGCAAATGGGCCATATCGGTCCACTTTTACGTATAGCCCCCATATAAACGGACCCCCCAAATTTGGCTTGCGATTGCTCTAAGAGAAGCAAATTTCATCCGATCCGGCTAAAATTTGGTACATGGTGTCGGTATATGGTCTCTAAGAACCATGCAAAAATTGGTCCACATCGGCCCATAATTATGTATAGCCCCCATATAAACCGATCCCCCGATTTGGCTTGCGGAGCCTCAAAGAGAAGCAAATTTCATCCGATCCGGTTGAAATTTGGTACATGGTGTTGGTATATAGTCTCTAAGAACCATTTCGGAATTGGTCCACATCGGTCCATAATTATATATAGCCCCCATATAAACCGATCCCCAGATTTGGCTTGCCGAGCCTCAAAGAGAAGCAAATTTCATCCGATCCGGCGGAAGTTTGGTACATGGTGTCGGTATATGGTCTCTAGCAACAATGCCGGAATTGGTCCATATCGGTCAATAATTATATATAGCCCCCATATAAACCGATCCCCAGATTTGGCTTGCGGAGCCTCAAAGAGAAGCAAATTTCATCCGATCCGGCTGAAATTTTGTACATGGTGTCGGTATATGGTCTCTAAGAACCATGCCGGAATTGGTCCATATCGGTCCATAATTATATATAGCCCCCATATAAACCGATCCCCCGATTTGGCTTGCGGAGCCTCAAAGAGAAGCAAATTTCATCCGATCCGGCTGAAATTTGGTACATGGTGTCGGTATATGGTTTCTAAGAACCATGCCGGAATTGGTCCATAATTATACAGCCCCCATATAAACCGATCCCCAGATTTGGCTTGCGGAGCCTCAAAGAGAAGCAAATTTCATCCGATCCGGCTGAAGTTTGGTACATGGTGTCGGTATATGGTCTCTAGCAACAATGCCGGAATTGGTCCATATCGGCCAATAATTATATATAGCCCCCATATAAACCGATCCCCAGATTTGGCTTGCGGAGCCTCAAAGAGAAGCAAATTTCATCCGATCCGGCTGAAATTTGGTACATGGTGCCGGTATATGGTCTCTAAGAACCATGCCGGAATTGGTCCATATCGGTCCCTAATTATATATAGCCCCCATCTCCAGATTTGATCTCCGGAGCCTTTTGGAGCAGCAAAATTTATCTGATCCGGTTCAAATTTGGAACGTGGTGTTAGTATATGGCCGCAAACAACCATACCAAAATTGGCTCATATTGGTCTATAGTTAGGTTAGGTTAAAGTGGCCGCCCTATTAAGTTTCAGACTCACTTAGACTATTCAGTCCATTGTCATATATAGCCGATCCCCAATCACACAAAATTGGTCCATATCGGTTCATAATCATGGTTGCCACTCGATCCAAAAATAATCTACCAAAATTTAATTTCTATAGAAAATTTTGTTGTAAAAATTTTATTTCTACAGTAAATTTTGTCAAAATTTTATGTCTATAGAAAATTTTGTCAAAATTTTATTTCTATAGAAAATTTTGTAAAAATTTTATTTCTATAAAAAATGTCACAATTTTATTTCTATAGAAAATTTTGCAAAAATTTTATTTTTATAAAAAAAATTGTCAAACTGAATTATATACGTATTTAATCAGTCTTTTTTAATTTAGGTTTTAAGATACCTTGCCATCGCCAAGTGTTGCCGCAACCCAAGTAATTCGATTGTGGATGGCAGTGTTTAGAAGACGTTTCTACGCAATCCATGTTGGAGGGTACATAAGCTTCGGCCTAGCCGAACTTACGGCCATATATACTTGTTATTACCTTAATTTTTTGAATTAATGACTAAAATGATCCCTAATTATTATTACCCGAAACAATTACCCCAAACTAACATAATACGTCAAAATCCCACTTTTTTCAATTTCCACTTCATTAAAACAAAAATGTGTTAATTTATGGTAAATTCGATTAACATCTTAATTATAAAGTCATAAAAATGTTTGCTAACAATCTATAAACTAATTTAAGCACGACTTCAAAGAAAATTAAAACGATTTTGCCGTAAGAGAGAAAAAACGTAAAAACAATAAATCACAAAAGTGCAATAAACTGATTCCATAGTCGATGTTAAAACACATTAAAAAAAAAAAAACTATGTAATAAAAATTAGAACATTTGAAATTTTCTCACGTAATGCAGACAATTTTTTAGCCACTTAGGTCCGGTATGAAAAACTTCGGTGAAAACAAAAAATAGTTTGGCACTTGCAGGTTGGTTGATTTGAAATGTTTGCTTAAAAAAAAACATCGTAAATGTGGAAAACACCTTTCAATTTGCGGCAATTAATGGCCCATAATACCATTCAATATCTCAAGACTAGCCAATAGCTTGTTAATATACCAACTTTAAGCTTCGCTCTTATGGGAATAGAAAACAATTTACAACACTTTGGCTTCAATAACACAAAACAAGCTAAAATTGCATAAATATTAGTTAGTCAAGTTAATTGTAAGTTTGGCTAATACAACGAGAAAAAAAAACTGAAGTATACAAAAAATAAAATATAGAGTGATACTATCTTTTAATATTAAAAATATAAATACATAATTTAATTTCCTTTAAAAACTGCACACATGAAAGTGTTACACATTTTATTAAAGCTACGATATCAGTGCTACATTTGGCATTTACCTGTATCAAAACTCAATTCTTCCGGTGATTCAGGAATCGCTTAGTATAGTAATCATAAAGGATAGTACAATCCAAGAAGCATACATGAAAATATTCAATATTTTATCGGCCTTTGTCAAAGTAAACAAAAAAATGGCGACATACAATGGGTAAATGTTTGTTTAAAATTTAATTAGAAAATGGAAAAATTACAATATCGTTCGGTTTAATTTGTTTGACAGACACAACATAAATTTGAAAAATAAAAAATGTTGGTAAGAAGATTTAATTAAGTAGCGCCATCTTTTAATATTAAAGCATTGACAAAATACAGTTTAATTTCCTTTAAAATCTGCACACATGAATGCGTTATAAATTTTATTAAAGCAACGATATCAGTGCTACGTTTGGCATTTACTTGTTTGAAAACTCAATTCTTCCGGTGTTTCAGGAATCATTTAATATAGTTTTTCTTTTTAAGATTGTGCTATCCACTTTGCAAATACGAAAAAATTTAATTATTATTCGCCTTTGTTAAAGTCTAAAAAAATGGATAAAGCATGATCTCAACTCTAAAGTGGAATCAGAAAATGGAAAAATACCAATATCGGTCGGTCTACTTAAATTGATATTTTAAATTTGGTTAACAAAAAAAATTAAATTCGAAAAATAAATTTTTTCGCTAAAAAGCTTTAATGGTTCCTAGATCTATCTTCAAATATTAAAAAAAAGATAATTACATAATATAATTTCCTTTAAAATCTGCACACATGAAAGTGGTATACATTTTATTAAAGCTGCAATATTCGTGATACATTTGGTATTAACCCATTTCAAAACTCAATTCTTCCGATGCTTCAGGAATCGTTTTGTATAGTATTTCTAAATAGAGTACAATCCATGATGCATACATGAAAATATTTGTTTTTAATTGGATCAGAAAGTGGAAATGGAATGAAATTACAAGCTTGGTGAATACATCGAGAAAAAGCTGAAGTCTACAAAAAAAAATATTTTTTGGTAAAGACTTTTAACGAAAGATAGTGTATCTTTTAATATTAAAATAATAAATACATAATTTAATTTCCTTTAAAATCTGCACACATGAAAGTTGTAAACATTTGATTAAAGCTGCGATATCAGTGACACATTTGGCATTAACCTGTTTCAAAACTCAATTCTACCTGTGCTTCAGGAATCGTTGAATCGTACAATCAATGATGCATATATGAAAATACTCATTATTTTATTGGCCTTTGTTAGAGTAAACAAGAAAGACGAAAAAATGAGGACATACAGTGGATAAAATTGGTATTGTGGGACCGATATTGGTATTGGTCAGTTAAATTTGATATTTTAAATTTGGTTAATAAACGATAAAAAATTAAGACAATGTTGATATACCGTGAACAAGTTTGGTTTACATTTATGGTGGAGTTAGGTTAGGTACAATGGAAGTGCGTTATTTTGTGAACTAAAAACTAAATAAATAAGAAGAAAACAATGTTGATATACCGTGAAAAAGTTTGGTTTAAATTTATGATGGAGTTAGGTTAGGTACAATGTAAGCTTGTTATTTTGTGAACTAAAAATGGGAAAAAATTATACACAGTTTTACTAAATTCGTACTTCTCACAAAATAGTTCATAATTTCCACTCGTTTTGTTATTGTTGGTTTATTCTTCAATCAAACCATGCCTTGACCATGCCTACAAGTGTAGCTTAACCAACATAGGAAAAGTGTGCTTATCAAATTTATTTAGGCAAAGCCATATAGACTGCAAGATGGTTGGATGGACGCACGTTTCGGAATTACCACATTCCTCATCAGCATCCTCTACTTGCAGCAAAACTATCAACCAATTATCAGATTATATTCGGGTAATTCACTCAAGGTTAGTTTAGGTGGCAGCCCGATGTATCAGGCTCACTTAGACTATTCAGTTCATTGTGATACCACATTGGTGAACTTCTCTCTTATCACTGAGTGCTGCCCGATTCCATGTTAAGCTCACTGACAAGGGACCTCCTTTTTATAGCCGAGCCCGAACGGCGTTCCACATTGCAGTGAAATCACTTCGAGAAGCTTTGAAACCCTCAGAAATGTCACCAGCATTACTGAGGTGGGATAATCCACCGTTGAAAAACTTTTTGGTATTCGGTCGAAGCAGGAATCGAACCTACAACTTTGTGTATGCAAGGCGGGCATGCTAACCATTGCACCACGGTAGCGCTTATATTGAAGCTATAATAAAATTTAAAGCATTGCAATATATTCAGTGCTTAGAGTATTTCCAATAAAATAATAATTGAATGATTCCAAAGCGTTACAAAAATTGATTTTCGACACCAATAAGCGGAAAATATAATTCTGATATCTATATAATGTAAATCAATGCTCTGTGTGTATATAAAATGTAAATCAATGCTCTGTGTGCACTGCTTAAAATATTCCTAATATAAAATCCAGATTTTCTTAATGCAAGCAAATAGTGGCTTCTTTTAGCAATTCCTGAAGCAATATATCGTTCAAAGAAGACAATATAGTTTTATATTAAAAACTAGTTTTATTTTATTAGAAATAATTTAAAAGTTGCACACATAGCATTGAATTACATTTTATTCAAGTATCGATATCAGATATATATTTGTCGTTAGTGGACTTCAAAAATCAATTTTTACAACGTCTCCGAAATCGGTAAAAATGGAAACTAGGATTTTTCTTATTTTAAAATATAGGGATATTGGAAATATTATAAACGTTGCACACATAGCAATGTTTTACATTTTATTGAAGCTCTAATATCAACGCTCTATTTGCTGTTTATTACTTTCAAAAATCAATTTTTGTTTTAGTTCATTTCTCATTCCAATTAGGCGCTATAATTTTCAAATAATAAGAATATTTATGGAAAATAATTGAAATGCTGCACACATAGAAATGTTTTATATTTTATTAAAGCTTCGTTTTCATAACACTATCTGCCATTTAAATATAACAAAAATCAATTTTTGAAGCGGCTCAGGAATTATTTTAAATAGATACTATCTTGTTAGATTAGGACGAAATGTGAACATTTTATTAGATGTATTAAAAGTGATGTACACACAGCATAATTTTAAATTATATTAAAGTTTAGATATCATTGAAGTATTTGTATTTTAGTAATTTTAACAAGTAAGGAAAGTCTAAAGTCGGGCGAGGCCGACTATATTATACCCTGCACCACTTTGTAGATCTAAATTTTCGATACCATATAACATCCTTCAAATGTGTTGGGGGCTATATATAAAGATTTGTCCCAAATACATACATTTAAATATCACTCGGACTGGACAGAATTTGATAGACTTCTACAAATCTATAGACTCAAAATTTAAGTCGGCTTGTGCACTAGGGTGAAACACAATATTAGTAAAAAACAAGTAAGGAAAGTCTAAAGTCGGGCGGGGCCGACTATATTATACCCTGCACCACTTTGTAGATCTAAATTTTCGATACCATATCACATCCGTCAAATGTGTTGGGGCTATATATAAAGGTTTGTACCAAATACATACATTTAAATATAACTCGATCTGGACAGAATTTGATAGACTTCTACAAATCTATAGACTCAAAATTTAAGTCGGCTTGTGCACTAGGGTGGAACACAATGTTAGTAAAAAAATATGGGAAACATTTAAATCTGAAGCAATTTTAAGGAAACTTCGCAAAAGTTTATTTATGATTTATCGCTCGATACATATGTATTAGAAGTTTGGGAAAATTAGAGTCATTGAACAATTGTGGGATATCTGCAGAAGTGGACTGTAAGTATATTTGAAAACTCCCACAATTGTAATAAATTTATGGTAGTTTTCAAAGCAATAAAGAAAAAGGCAAAAGGGTTTCGTTTTAATATGGCATATAAGTGACTTTATTGATGAGATTTCAGCTCCTTACCGCTTGAGTTGCTGTAGCACAAGTGAAGCTTCATTAACTCAAGCCATTTCTAGCGATACGAAATTCAATTGGAAAGTTGGTTAAAATGGTGGTCCTTTATCCGATTGAGTGAAAGCTATACTTCATAGTTGGTTCAATTGGATAAAGGGTTGCCATATATAAATAAATTCAAATTAATTGTTAGATACTTTTAAAGTAAAAACGTTAATGGCTTAATTCAAGTAAAGAAATTCATTTATAGACAATGGGTTATAGAAACAATGTATGTTGAAAAAAAAAGTGTTGTTGAACTAGCTTCAACATGCCGCCCCTCTTGCAGCATTGCAACTTAGTAGTGACATGCTCCCGATATGATCCATCCAAAAACAGTACTCTGGGCAATTGGCATTGATGAAGACGTCTGGATTAGACCCGCTCGAAGAATTCTTGGAATTTGGTCGTTGGCCAACACTATTTCGATATTGGTGGGATGGTAAAAATGAGGATCGGCTAAATCTACCAAGTGGTTATATAAAGTTGTCAAGCGTTTATCATTTGTGGTCTCGGGGAAGGTGGTATTCAATTGGCTTCGCACTTCTCCGGTGATTTGCACCTTTGCCGATTTATCGTGATAGGACAAGAGGTTAAGAGTGCAATAATACCGATTTCCTTTCCTGGTTGTAGGCAGACGTAATCTTTCGACAAAGTCGGTTTTCACGACAGTCTGCGATGCTCCAGAATTAATTATCAAGCGGGTTTTCTGCGGCCCCTGCGGTGTCAAAACCTTAGCCATTGCAGTGGGCAAGAACACATGAGTTTTGTTCCTGGAGCTGAGACGGTCGCTGACATAAGGTTTTTTGTGGGAAGCGGATGCTTTTTCAGGATTGTCATTGCGTCTTGTTTCATCGATAGTTCGTCTGTGAGTTTCCTTTTTCCCGGATGGGTGTTTGATGGGTGGAGACCTTTTAGAAGCAGCATGTTTGGTTTGTGTTGTATACGTGGCGGGTCGAGCTGTTGATTTCCGGTTGTTGTCCGTGTGTAGCATTGTATGATGTGAGCCGTTGCAGACCAGACAAGACCTTCTTGATGGACACCTGTCCCGAGTATGCGAGGAACATAAACAGTTGAAGCAAAAGTTCTTTTTCCTCGCCGTCTCTCGTCGTTCGACCACAGTCATGTTCGAAAATTTTAAGCAGTCTTTCAAAAAATGTCTTTCTTGGCAGATACGACATTTTGGTACGCTAGAAGCAATGCTGAAACGTAAATATTTTATTTGATATGTGAACGGTGAACGGAAGCTAGATATAAATATATTAAGCACTCGGTAATATGCATAGTTTGACTAAAGGGCGAACGATTACTCCATTTTGAGTTCGGACTTCAGCCACACGTACATTCGAGTCGGTTCCTTGGAAAACTTTTTCTATACGACCAAGACGCCATTCCGTTGGAGGCAAATTATCATCCCGCACGATTACAAAGTCATCTTTTTTTAGATTTTTCTGAATAGATTTCCATTTATAACGACGTTGTAGATCACTAATATATTCATTTTTCCAGCGCTTGGAAAAATGTTTTTGGATGAGCTTAAGTCTTTGCCAACGATTAATTAAGGTGAGATTATCGGAAACTTCTTCGGGAATAGCAGTTAATGCAGTTCCCCTTAAGAAGTGGCCGGGTGTCAGTGGAGCAAGCTCATTCGGATCTTCAGTCATCGGAGAAAGCGGACGAGAATTTAATATGCTTTCGATCCGAATCAACAATGTGGAAAACTCCTCAAAGGTGTATTTATAAGCCCCCGCAACTTTCTTAAGATGTGTTTTCATGCTCTTCACACCGGCTTCCCATAAGCCTCCCATATGAGGAGCATGAGGTGGTATAAAGACCCAGGTAAATCCATGGAGATTATATTTTGATATTAAAGCCTTTTCAGAAGACCGTATAAAATTCTTATATTCCTGAGTCAATGTACGATTCGCACCAACAAAGTTGGTTCCATTATCGGAAAAGACTTTATTTGGGAATCCCCTTCTACCTACAAATCTACTAAACGTAGCTAAGAAAGCTTCAGACGACAAATCAGAACATACTTCCAAATGAATTGCACGTGTCGACAAACAGACGAATATCGCAGCATAACCTTTCTGAGTTTTTGCGTTTCGCAGTCGTGATGTCTTGAGCTCGAATGGGCCAGCGAAATCGATACCGGTATTCGTGAACGGTAGTGAAAATGTACATCTTTCAACTGGCAGAGCAGCCATGATTTGATTTCGAATTCGATTCTTATATATGGCACAGGATCGACAATTTCTTATGCATTGACGAACAGAATTTTTCAATCGAATTACATAAAATTCTTGGCGTATAGCACGTAGCATACTTTGATGTTCTGCGTGCATCAAGATTTTATGTGTGAAGTCAATAAAGAGTTTGCAAAAACGAGACTTCTCAGGGAGAATTATTGGATGTCTTTCGTTATAATTCATATCCGAATTAGCCAAACGTCCATTGACTCGCAGTAAGTGGTTCTCGTCGAGAAATGGATTTAATGTTAATAGACGGCTTTTCAAGCTGATAGTTCTCTTGGATTCAAGCGCCTGATATTCCGACGGATAATATGTTACCTGTGCAATCATTATCAATCGGCGCTTTACAAACGTTATTTCATCCGTAGTTATAAAGTCTTTCACCATATCTGGTAAAATTCGTTTTTGACATTTTCTGATAAATCTAAATATATAAGATATTACACGCAAGGCTCGATCAAATGAAGAGAAACGTTCTAGAATTTCATCCGATTGTATTTGAGTGTGATGGGAAGTAACTTTCTTCTCTAAAGATGATTCCATTGGCAAAGTTGTTTTTGGCCACAATTCTGGGGCTTTCGTTAGCCAGCTTGGTCCATACCACCAGAGATCATTAGCTACCAATTCTACTGCTGTTACTCCTCTTGTGCCAATATCAGCTGGGTTATCAGCGGTTGGAACATGTCTCCAATTAGCATTACCAACGTTATCAAGAATTTCGGATATTTTGTTTGCAACAAATGTTTTCCATTGGTACGGTGGTTTGCTAAGCCAAGCTAAAGTGATAGTAGAATCTGACCAGAGATACATTTCATTATGGGGCAAACTCAGATTCTTGCATATGGATTTCAGAAGTTTACTAAGTAGTGCGGCTCCACACAACTCCAATCTGGGTAAGCTTATCGTTTTCAATGGGGCAACTTTACTCTTTGAAACAAGCAAGTGCGAGGATACAACATTTTCCGGAGATATCGATCGGATATAAATACATGCACAATAAGCCTTCTCTGAGGCATCACAAAATCCATGCAGTTGAAATTTACCGTCAGGGGTGAATTTGACCCAGCGAGGAATTCGTATATTTCGTATTTCATCAAAGTTCGAAATAAACAAATTCCATTTTTCTAATGATTGTGGTTTGACTTCTTCATCCCAGTCAGTACCATCAATCCAAAGTTGCTGCATCAAGACTTTTGCTACTATTATGATAGGAGCTAACCAACCGGCTGGATCAAAAAGCTTTGCAACAATTGAAAGAATTTTACGCTTGGTTATAGGCGAAGAGGGTTTATCAATCTTCGCGACATTGTAGAAGAAGAGATCTGACATTGCGTTCCATTTAATACCTAATGTTTTTGTCTCACTAGCATCCTCTATTTTTAAGAAATCTTCATCAAGAAGATCCTCCGGGGGCAAATTTTCTAGAATTTGAGAATGATTTGCTGTTATTTTCTTTAGTGGAAACCCGCCTGAATTTAACAAATCAATAAGTTCCAGAAGATTTGATTTGGTTTCCATTAAAGAATGAGCTCCAGATAGAACATCATCGACGTATATTTGATTCTGCAATATGGCTGATGCCGTTGGATGAGATTCTTTCGCATCTTCACTTAGTTGGAGTAGAGTTCTAATCGCCAAATATGGCGCGCAATTAACACCAAACGTTACTGTTTTTAAGCAAAAGTCTTGAACTTGGTCAGACGGTGAAGGGCGAAACAGAATTCTTTGATACTGTTGATCATCGCAATGAATCCAGATCTGACGATACATTTTCTGGATATCCCCGTTGAAAACGTATTTAAAAAATCTCCAATTCAATATGACATTCATTAAATCGTTTTGTTTCGCAGGGCCGGTATATAGAACATCATTTAGAGAAAATCCAGATGTGGTTTTCTTCGAAGCATTGAAAACAACTCGTACTTTGGTTGATGTTCTATCTGGTTTAACCACCGCATGATGTGGTAGATAAAACGATAAGACTTGGGAACCTCGATTTATCTCCATATTATTTGTAAGTGCCATATGACCTAGTTGTACATACTCTGAAAGAGCCTTGTTATATTCTTGTTCTAGTTCAGGAGTTTTCTTTAGAGTTTTCTCCATCCTCAAAAATTGACCCAAGGCTGCTTTTCGTGATGATCCAAGCACCATATTCGATGGTATATTTTGCTTAAATGGTAATCTGACGACATATTTGCCATCAGACCGACGATTTACTGTCCTTCTATAAAACTCTTCACACCATTTGTCTTCCTCAGAAAGAGGTGTGTCAGACATCACATTTTCTATTTCCCAAAACCGTTTAAGTTCTTCATTCAGTGTATCAGGAGATGTTACCCAAGAAGCAAATGTTTCTACCGTGCGACATGCTGGTTTACCACTAACTATCCACCCGAATTCTGTTTCCTGGGCTAATAAATTTCTGGAAACATTTTTCTTAATCCCAGTCTTTAATATATATGGCAATATGTCGCTTCCCAGTAACATATCAATTTGCGCCGGTTTCGAAAAGTTCGGATCAGCTAAATCCAACCGATTCAACTCAGACCAATTATATATATAAGTAGAGGTTGCAGGCATTAGTTGGTTTAAACTGGAAATGACTATAACATTCGCGGAATGTGTGAAACTTGATTTCCGAGATTTTAACGTAAGGTGACAAATTCTTGACGAATTTTCCAAAATAGTTCCGCCCAGGCCAGAAATTGTCGTCATCGATTTCTTCGTTGGAATCGAAAATCTATTAATAACTCTTGAGGAGATAAAAGATTCCTGAGACCCTTGATCAATGAAAACTCTGATCGTGAAACTATTTCCGTGGTGTGCGATGTCAACTAGAGCTGTGGGTAAGATCGTTCCTTCGCCTGATTTCGCAAAGTGACTTTGAACATTTTGTGAAACATTGTATGCCGCAGCAGATGTGGTTGGTTGTTCTACTTGTTGAGTCTCAACATGAAATGCATTTGCCTGTGGGTTCAACTGACCATGGTCCCCAGAGAAAACAGATTCGGGATGAAGAAGTGTGTGATGAGGTTCTTGGCACTTTTGACAAACCTTATCACTTTGACAGTTTTGAGTGATGTGGGAGAAAGAAAGGCAATTCTCACACCCTTTATGGTTTAACACGAATTTCCTTTTCTCGGTATGGGACAAAGATTTAAATCTCAGGCAGTTCCTTAAAACATGAGTTTGTTTACACATTTTACAGGACTTATAATTTGTTTCAGTTTTTGCATGATAGGTTTGAGTTTTCTGGGTAACCGGTGGTGCTGCTATAGGTTTCCTAATATCCGATATAGATTCCAACATACCCAAACGTTTAGTTATAAAGTCGTCTAACTGGTGCCATGTTGGCATTTGCTTATGATCATCCAATGAATTCTCCCAAGCTGCCAATGTTTCCTCTGGGAGTTTGGAAGACACCCAATATACTAACAGAGGATCCCATGAGATTATCGAAATATTGTAAGTTTTCAGGGCAGACAAACAATTATTTATAGTGTATTGCAGGTTGCGCAACGATTTTCCCTTCTCAGAAGTAACGCGCTCGATTTCGAAAATCTTACGTAATTGATGATTGACTAATATTCGCCTGTTCTCGTACCGGTGACTCAGAGCATCCCAAGCCAAATTGAAATTATCGTCGGTTAAAGGAAATTGCTTGACAATTTGGCTTGCTTCTCCTCGAGTCTTGGCCCTGAGGTGAAATAATTTTTGAGCTGGGGATAATCTTGGATGTTTGATATAAATGGCCGAAAACATATCTCTGAAACTTGGCCATTTATCATATCCGCCACTAAATACCTCGGTGTCACAGGGAGGTACCTTCAATAAGAATCCAGCATCCTCACGATCTCTAGATCCCATATCCAAGTTAACAGCTGAACCCACTATCTTCTTTTCTTGATCTTGTTTATTAAGTCTTTACAAAGCATTTAATTTAATTTCCATTCTTCTCTGTTTGGTCATCCGACTACTCGACAGCATAACATTGACTAAAAGAGGTATGTCTGACCACACAAATGTTCACCGCTGTCGTGGAAGATCTACTTGCATATGTAAGATGCTTTTATTTGGCCATGCTCTTTAAAACAACTCTTTAAAAGACGCTCTTTAAAACAATTGAAGACAATAGACTACGTGTGGGAAAGATGGGCGATCAAGGTAAATCTATCGAGTGAAGTGTGAGAGGGGGTTCTCGACGAAGAATAAAAAAGTAATAACGAGGATGATGTTCTTGTATTTGATTTTGTCTGGAGTTTGTGGCAGAGTATTTGGTGGAGATTATTGCGGCCACTGTTAGCACTGTACTAGTTCAACGCTATTGCAGTGTTGCCTTGATTTATTTGCAGATGGTTGCGGGATGCATTAATGGTAGTTATTGCTTTATTGTAGGTATTTGGGAAAAAGAGATTTGCATAGCAAGTAGAAGGTCTCTTTACTTTTTGCCGAATGACAATTATTAGAAAATAAGAGAAATAGTCATATGTTAAGGAAAGAGATTTTTTTTTTTTCGATGTGCATCAATAATTTTCTAATCAAATCGTTTTGTGTTTAATTTTTCAATCGTTATTAATGTTATTAGTTTGATAACCTGGGATCTGCTCGTGAAGCATGATAACAACAATTATAACAACTGAAATGCTCGTGAAGCATAAGATATAGTTTTTGTACTAATATAAAAAAGGTTGTGCTTTCGTGGAAAGCACTTATCTTTTAAGTGTCTCGTGAAGAAATTACATTAACATTACAGACTTTGTGCAAGCATCAACGAAAAGCTGCTCAATACAGTAAAGAAACCACTGATATCTAAGCTTTGGACTGACAAAGAAAAGTTCACCACTTTGAAGTATAATCAAGCACAGGAGCTTAAGTTTCTTTTAACACTCATATCTAGCCGTTCACAAATCAAATAAAATTTACGTACCTTTTCTCCATATTGCCTTTTCACAATGATATGTTACGTAAATTGGTTATTCGAACGTGATCCAAATTTTTCCAACAATTTTAAGATTTTTCTCCAGTTCTTTGAAGGTTCAGAAGGACCATGAACAATTGTGGGATATCTGCAGAAGTGGACTGTAAGTATATTTGAAAACTCCCACAATTGTAATAAATTTATGGTAGTTTTCAAAGCAATAAAGAAAAAGGCAAAAGGGTTTCGTTTTAATATGGCATATAAGTGACTTTATTGATGAGATTTCAGCTCCTTACCGCTTGAGTTGCTGTAGCACAAGTGAAGCTTCATTAACTCAAGCCATTTCTAGCGATACGAAATTCAATTGGAAAGTTGGTTAAAATGGTGGTCCTTTATCCGATTGAGTGAAAGCTATACTTCATAGTTGGTTCAATTGGATAAAGGGTTGCCATATATAAATAAATTCAAATTAATTGTTAGATACTTTTAAAGTAAAAACGTTAATGGCTTAATTCAAGTAAAGAAATTCATTTATAGACAATGGGTTATAGAAACAATGTATGTTGAAAAAAAAAGTGTTGTTGAACTAGCTTCAACAGTCATTTTTACAACTTTTGGTTTAAGCAGTGGCGATTTTGCAAGGAAAATGTTAGTCGAAATGAGAAAAACATATATATGGGAGCTAAATCTAAATCTGAACCGATGTCAACCAAATTTGGCAAGCATAGCTACAATGCTAATTCTACTCCCTGTGGAAAATTTCAACTAAATCGGAGCAAAAAATTGGCCTCTGTGGTCATTTGAGTGTAAATCGGGCGAAAGCTATATATGGGAGCTATATCTAAATCTGAACCGATTTCAACCAAATTTGACACGCATAGCTATAATGCTAATTCTACTCCCTGTGCAATATTTCAACTAAATCGGAGTTAAAAATTGGCATCTGTGGTCATATGAGTGTAAATCGGGCGAAAGCTATATATGGGAGATATATCCAAATCTGAACCGATTTCAACCAAATTTGGCACGCATAGTTACAATGCTAATTCTACTCCCTGTGCAAAATTTCAACTAAATCGGAGTTAAAAATTGGCCTCTGTGGTCATATGAGTGTAAATCGGGCGAAAGCTATATATGGGAGCTATATCTAAATCTGAACCGATTTCAACCAAATTTGACACGCATAGCTATAATGCTAATTCTACTCCTTGTGCTAAATTTCAACTAAATCGGAGCAAAAAATTGGCCTCTGTGGGCAAATGAGTGTAAATCGGGCGAAAGCTATATATGGGAGCTATATCTAAATCTGAACCGATTTGGCTGATATTTTGCAAGTTTATAAAATATTCGGATGTACGGAATTTGAGGAAGATCGGTTGATATACACGCCAATTATGACCAGATCGGTGAAAAATATATATGACAGCTATATCTAAATCTGAACCGATTTTTTCCAAAATCAATACCAAATTTTAGGACAATCGGACTAAAACTGCGAGCTGTACTTTGCACACAAAAATACATCAACAGACAGACGGACATCGCTTAATCGACTCAGAATTTAATTCTAAGACGATCGGTATACTAAACGATGGGTCTCAGACTTTTCCTTCTTGGCGTTACATACAAATGCACAAACTTATTATACCCTGTACCACAGTAGTGGTGAAGGGTATTAAAATATCCTAAAACAATGGAATGACAAACTTATTATATAGTGGGAAATATTTAACCGCAAAGAAAAAAATTTCACGAAAAAATTTCCAATTAAAATTTTAATTGAGTTTTAAAAAATATTCAATTAAAAATTTAATTGAATCAATTAATTTTTTAATTGAAACAAAAAACAATCACAAAAATTTATAATATCAATTAATTTTTTAATTGGATCAATTGATTTTTAATTAAGTTTTTAATTGACCTTCAATTAATTTTTTAATTAATACTATCATTTCTGTGATTGAAGACATTTCAATTTAAAAATTAATTGGATCAATTAATTTCGTGATTGAATCAGAAAAAATTTTTTGGTGTGCGAAATTATGTTAAAGCTCCACATATTGCAACATTTGAGTTTTGCATACATATCAAAGGTTTACCATTTATGGAAGCTTCGATATCAGTGCTATATTTCCCCTTTACAAAATTCACAAATCAATTTTTAAAGTATATTACTTTAAAAACAAAATATCAGAAATTATGATGTAATTTTACAATGTTTTTGTTTTTGACATCTGCACAGAAAGAAAATTTCATTAAAATTGAGCCAATCAAATTTTTCATAACCCATAACGGAAATTTTTATTAAGTTAATGAATGTTTTCGTTAATACTATGAAAGTTTTCTTTATTTAACAGAAAAATTTTTACATTAATGAAACGTTTCATTGTATTTATGAGTCCATGCAATTTTGTCATTGGTATAACGAAAATTTTTTTTAAGACAATGAATGTTTTCGTTAATACTATGAAAGGTTTCGTTATTTAATAAGAAAATCATTACATTCACGTAACGTTACATTGTATTTATGAAATTGTTTTGTTAGCTTACTTTTAATGTAAATCTTTACAATATATACTCCAAAATTTTTTTTCTGATTCAATCGCGAAATTAATTGATCCAATTAATTTTTTAATTGAAATGCCTTCAATCACAGAAATGATAGTATAAGTTAAAAAATTAATTGACAGTCAATTAAAAATTAATTGATCCGATTAAAAAAATTAAAAGATACTATTAATTTGTGTGATTGTATTTTATGTCAATTAAAAAACTTCTTGAATCAATAAAATTTTTAATTGAATGTTTTTTAAAACTCAATAAAGATTTTAATTGGAAAAATTTTCGTGAAATTTTTTTCTGTGTAACAAAGTTTTTTTTACCAGTGTTTTCAAACTTATGACCATAAGTTCTTTATGAGCCAACTTTATAAAAACATTTAGGTATGTAATGTTTATCCAATTGTGATCACATTGTAATAAATATTTGCGAATTAAAAAGCTATAGTTCTATAGAAAACAAAACCTGAATACCATCAAGCAAAACAATGTAATGTTTAAGAAACAAAAAAAAATAATTTAAGAACAACCACAAATCGCAATAATCAAGTTTTTCCATACACTTTGGCCTAGAGTTACCATTTGTGGCTAACATATGGTGGCTATGGTCATATGAACATAAAAGGCCAGGTTATTGCTCTATTAAGCCAAGGAACCACTAGCAAATAATGCACGCTATAGATTTTTTCGTCAATCTCTGGTAGTCATTGTTGTCGTTTGGTTTTCTTTAGATTGATCGACAATCACGTTTTCTCAATATCAAAAGCTTTCGAAATCTAGGCTCATGACGTTTCTGTTTTGGGTAAAACAAAATCTCGACTTAGAGCATAGACATTATTTATTTCAATTAAAATTGAAATGTAAACTGAATAATAGATTAGTTAAGTTTTAATATGAAACAGAAAATAGAAGAATAGAAAGACGGAGAACACTAAACAACTGATATTTATAAATAAACGTGAAGAATTAAAATTCAAATAAACGTTTGTAGGTATTAAGAAATGACAAATAATTCTTGCAATTGCACGCAACAAAAATAAATCTTGAGTAATTACAAATAGAATATGACTTTTGACCATAATTACTAAAGAAACTTAAAACATGTCTAATATGGTATAGTGGCGCCCAACGTAGGGTCGTTAGTAAATTCAAATTCCTTTTTAATAACAACTCAATTGATCTATGAAATTTGTTAGTTAATGAAAGCTACTTATCTTTAAATATTTATATTTAATTATATAGTACAAAAATATAAAACAAACAAACAAGTGGCGCCCAATATTTTTGCAAACCTTAATAAAATTCAAATAAATGTTTGTATGTATTAATAAATGACGAATGATTCTTACAATTGAAAGCAAAATAATAAAGTGATGAGTGATTAAACATAGAATATGACATTTGACCATAATTACTACAATAATGGCGCCCAACGTGGGTCGTCAATGAATTCAAATTCCTTTTTAATAACAACTCAATTGATTTATGAAATTTGTTAGTTAATGTCAAGTATATACGGCCGTAAGTTCAGCCAGGCCGAATTTTATGTACCCTCCACCATGGATTGCGTAGAAACTTCTACTAAAGACGGTCATCAACAATTATAATACTTGGATTGCGGCTGATGGCAAGGCATCTTAAAACTTCTTAATATCATCTTCTAAATTGTTAGTTAGTCCATGCGGGATATATAGTAGACAAAAGAAAAATCGATTAAATACGTACACACAAAAATTTTTTTTTTCTGATTCAATCACGAAATTAATTGATCCAATTAATTTTTTAATTGAAATGTCTTCAATCACAGAAATGATAGTATCAATTAAAAAATTAATTCAAGGTCAATTAAAAAATTAATTGATCCAATTAAAAAATTAATTGATACTATTAATTTTTGTGATTGATTTTTGTTTCAATTAAAAAAATATGTTGATTCAATTAAATTTTTAATTGAATATTTTTTAAAACTCAATTAAAATTTTAATTGGAAAAATTTTCGTGAAATATTTTTTCTGTATATATTCAGTTCTTGACCTGTATATATAGGGTAGAAATACTTACGAACCCATATGAACTTTTGTGCAGTAATTATAAAGTCAGAATTGAAATATGGGGGTCGCTTTTAATGGGGGCTATATACAATTATGAGCACGAGTCTATCAAAAATGGCAAATTTTTTACTGTTTGGTAGATTGCAAGAATTCTTGATGTTTTGGAAGATTTTGCAAAATATTCCTCTTCAACTATGAAATGCTTCATAAATTTTCAATAGAAATAACATTTTGACAAAATTTTCTACAGAAATAAAATTCTGACAAAATTTTCTACAGAAATAAATTTTTGACAAAATTTTTTATAGAAATTATATTTTGACAAAATTGCCTAAAAACATAAAATGTTGACAAAATTTTCTATAGAAATAAAATTTTGACAAAATGCGGAGCCTCTAAGAGTAGCATATTTCATCCGATCTGGCTTAAATTTGGTACATAGCGTTGGTATATGGTCTCTAAGAACCATGCAAAAATTGTCCATAATTACATATAGCCCCCATATTAACCGATCCCCAGATTTGACCTCCGGAACCTCTTGGAGGAGCAAAATTCGTCCGATCCGGTTAAAATTTAGTAAGAGGTGTAAGTATATGGTATCCACCAACCATGCAAAAATTGGTCCACATCGGTCCATAATTATATATAGCCCCCATTTAAACCGATCCCCAGATTTGACTTCCGGAGCCTCTTGGAGGAGCAAAATTCGTCCGATCCGGTTAAAATTTAGTACGAGGTGTAAGTATATGGTATCTAACAACCATGCAAAAATTGGTCCATATCGGTCCATAATTATATATAGGCCCCATATAAACCGATCCCCAGATTTGAACTCCGGACCCTCTAGGAGGAGCAAAATTCATCCGATCCGACTAAAGTTTGGAACATGATGTTGGTCTCTAACAACCATGCAAAAATTGGTCCACATCGGTCCATAATTATATATAGGCCCCATATAAACCGATCCCCAGATTTGAACTCCGGACCCTCTTGGAGGAGCAAAATTCATCGGATCCGACTAAAATTTGGTACCTGATATTGGTATATGGTCTCTAACAACCATGCAAAAATTGGTCCACATCGGTTATATATAGCCCCCAATATAAACCGATCCCCAGATTTGAACTCCGGAGCCTCTTGGAGGAGCAAAATTCGTCCTATCCAGTTAGAATTTAGTACGAGGTGTAAGTATATGGTATCTAAGAACCATGCAAAAATTGGTCTATATCGGTCCATAATTATATATAGCCCCCATATAAACCGATCCCCAGATTTGGACTCCGGAGCCTCTTGGAGGAGCAAAATTCGTCCCATCTGGTTAAAATTTAGTACGAAGTGTAAGTATATGGTATCTAACAACCATGCAAAAATTGGTCCACATCGCTCCATAATTATATATAGGTCCCATATAAACCGATCCCCAGATTTGGCTTGCGGAGCCTCTAAGAGAAGCACATTTCACCCGATACGGCTGAAATTTGGTACATGATGTTGGTACATGGTCTCTAACAACCATGCACAAACTAGTCCACATCGGTCCATAATTATATATAGCCCCCATATAAACTGATCCCCAGATTTGATCTCCGTAGTCTCTTGAAGAAGCGAAATTCATCCGATCCGGTTGAAATTTGTTACATTTCGCTAGTGTATGGCCGATAACAACCATGCCAAAATTGGTCCGTATCGATCTATATTATATATAGCCCCCAAATAAAGCGATCCTCAACCACAGAAAAATCACGATTGCCACTCGAGCCAAAAATAATCTACCAAAATTTTATTGCCATAGAAAATTTTGTCAAAATTTTATTTCTATAGAAAATTTTGTCAAAATTTTATTTCTATAGAAAATTTTGTCAACATTTTATTTTTATAGAAAATTTTGTCAACATTTTATGTCATTAGGAAATTTTGTCAAAGTATAATTTCTATCAAAAATTTTGTCAAAAATTTATTTCTATAGCTATACGTAAAAGTGGTCCTATATGGCCCATTTGCAATACCATCCGACCTACATCAATAACAACTACTTGTGCCAAGTTTCAAGTCGATAGCTTGTTTCGTTCGGAAGTTAGCGTGATTTCAACAGACGGGCGGACGGACATGCTCAGATCGACTCAGAATTTCACCACGACCCAGAATATATATACTTTATGGGGTCTTAGAGCAATATTTCGATGTGTTACAAACGGAATGACAAAGTTAATAGACCCCTCATCCTATGGTGGAGGGTATAATAAAACAAAACAATAGTATAAACAAGTGGCGCCCAACATTTTTGCAAACCTTATGTTTGCAAAGACGAATGTATTAAGAATGTATTAAGAAATGACGAAAAATAATAAATCTTGAGTAATTAAAAATAGAATATGACTTTTGACCATAATTACTAAAATAATGGCGCCCAACGTGCGGTCGTTAGTGAATTCAAATTCCCTTTTAATAAAAAATCAATTGATCTATGAAATTTGTTAGTTAATGAAAACCAAACAAGTGGTTTAAACACTCGTTTTAATTATATAGTAAAAAATATAAACCAATTATAAAAAAAAAACAATAGTGTAAACAAGTGGCGCCCAATATTTTTGCCAGCGTTAATAAAATTATACTTATGGCATTACATTCATGTTTTAGTTTTCCGCGAACAAGATCTCTATATTACCTTTCATCTATTACGATAGTACATCAATGAAATGTTATACTTTCTTTGTCGTTAAATCATTAGAAATTCTATTCGACAAATTGTCAGGTCAATCTGTTTTGTATTCTATAAACCAATCAATTTAATATTCAATGTTCAATCGAATTTGATTTAATAGAATGCATAGCAAATGACATTGGAATGTATTGGCAAATGCTTCAGGGAAAGCATTTACATTGTTACAATAGAACAATAATACACTAGATAGTTGAATAAAGGTCACTAGAGAAATGTTTCCCATATATAAAGAGGAGTCGTGAATATTGGAAAAATAATTGGAGAATTTTTTTAATAACAGTTCTATTGAAATATTAAATTGCTGTTGCACACATAGCAATGGTTAAAATTTTATTAAATCTGTAATATCAACGCTATATTTGGCGGCTTACTAGTTTCAAAAATCAATTATTGTTTTAGTTCACGTCTCGTTCCAATTAGGTCCTGCCATCTTCAAATAATAAGAATATGTAACGAAAATAATTTAAACGCTGCACACATAAAAATGTTTTACATATTATTAAAGCCTCGTTGTCAGAACTCTATCTGCCATTTAAATATAACAAACATCAATTTTTTAAACGGCTCAGGAATTATTTTAAATAGATATATTTTGTTAGATTAGTGAAACATTTGAACATTTTCATAGATATTTTAAAAATGATGCACACACTATGTATAATTTCAAATTATATTAAAGTTTAGATATCAGTGAAGTATTTGCTTTTTATTGGTTTTAAAAATCAATTTTTGTATTGCTGAAGAAATAGCTAAAAATAGACTGATTCTAACAGTTCTAATGAAATAAATTGCTGTTGTTTCCAAACCAAACTTACCATAATTGGTTTCCGGTTTAAGGGAAATTAAAGCCATTCAAACGAATGGTATTGAAGAAGGAATTCGTATCTGAAATTTAAGAAAAAAATGTATTAAAATATTAAATAATTGATAATAAAAAAATAAATTCGAATTGACTGATAGTTTTCTGCTAATATATAATTTTAATTTTGAAGTTAATAACAAAACTCTAATTATTTTATTATTATATGACAATAAAAGATTTCTTTGAAAAAAATATTTTTTTCTATATTAACCACTAAACATTGATCCCAAAACTTAAAATCATATTTTTCTATTTGGTACACAGAAAACATTTTTTTCTGATTTATATTTGGATTCAAAATCAAGTAAAATGTTTTTAGACAAAGTTTAATTTACCAATGAATAATATGTATATACACACAAAAATTTTTTTTCTGATTCAATCACGAAATTAATTGATCCAATTAATGTTTTAATTGAAATGTCTTCAATCACAGAAATGATAGTATCAATTAAAAAATTAATTGATACTATAAATTTTTGTGATTGATTTTGGTATCAATTAAAAAATTTGTTGAATCAATTAAATATGTAATTGAATATTTTTTAAAACTCAATTAAAATTTTAATTGGAAAAATTTTCGTAAATTTAAATTAAATGTTTACATGGAAATATTATTTAATTGATTACGGTTTAAAATTTAATGATTTGTATACCCTCCACCATATGATGGGGGTATATTAACTTTGTCATTCCGTTTGTAACACAACGAAATATTGCTCTAAGACCCCATAAAGTATATATATTCTGGGTCGTGGTAAAATTCTGAGTCGATCTGAGAATGTCCGTCCGTCCGTCCGTCTGTTGAAATCACGCTAACTTCCGAACGAAACAAGCTATCGAATTGAAACTTGGCACAAGTAGTTGTTATTGATGTAGGTCGGATGGTATTGCAAATGGGCCATATCGGTCCTCTTTTACGTATAGCCCCCATATAAACGGACCCCCAAATTTGGCTTGTGATTGCCCTAAGAGAAGCAAATTTCATCCGATCCGGTTGAAATTTGGTGTTAGTATATGGTCTCTAACAACCATGCAAAAATTGGTCCATATCGGTCCACTTTTACGTATAGCCCCCATATAAACGGACCCCCAAATTTGGCTTGCGATTGCTCTAAGAGAAGCAAATTTCATCCGATCCGGCATAAATTTGGTACATGGTGTTAGTATATGGTCTCTAACAACCATGCAAAAATTGGTCCATATCGGTCTATAGTTATATATAGCCGATCCCCAATCACACAAAAATTGGTCCATATCGGTTCATAATCATGCTTGCCACTCGAGCAAAAATAATCTAGCAAAATTTTTCGAAATTTTATTCCTATAGAAAATTTTGTCAAATTTTATTTCTATAGAAAATTTTGGCAAAATTTTATTTCTGTAGAAAATGCTGTCAAAATTTTAATTCTATAGAGAATGCTGTCAACATTTTAAATCTTTTGAAAATTTAGTAAAAATTTTATTTCTATAGAAAATTTTGTCAAAATGTTATTTCTATAGAAAATTTTGTTAAAATCGTATTTCTATAGAAAATTTTGTCAAAATTTTATTTCTATAGAAAATTTTGTCAAACTTAATTATATAAGATACCTTGCCATCGGCAAAAGTTACCGCAACCTAAGTAATTCGATTGTGGATGACAGTCTTCAGTAGAAGTTTCTACGCAATCCATGGTGGAGGGTACATAAGCTTCGGCCTGGCCGAACTTACGGCCGTATATACTTGTTTTTTTTTTTTTTTTGTTTTTTTTTTTTTTAATTTTTAATGAAAAATTTAATTCAAACAGACAATTTGTTAATCAAACTGAAAATCAATTAAGAACGTAATTGAAAACAGTTACATTTTTAAAAATTAATTAAAAAAATAAAATTAAAAAATTAATTGAATCTTACAATCAATTAAATTTTAATTGTAACTGAATAAGATGAATTTTGGTCTTCCAAACGGCTCCGCAAGCCAAATCTGGGGATCGTTTTATATGGCTATATGGGGATTATCTCTAATTATATATAAAGGGTGATTTGTTAAGAGCTTGATAACTTTAAAAAAAAAAAAAAACGCATAAAATTTGCAAAATCTCATCTGTTCTTTATTTGAAACGTTAGATTGGTCCATGACATTTACTTTTTGAAGATAATTTCATTTAAATGTTGACCGCGGCTGCGTCTTAGGTGGTCCATTCGGAAAGTCCAATTTTGGGCAACTTTTTCGAGCATTTCGGCCGGAATAGCCCGAATTTCTTCGGAAATGTTGTCTTCCAAAGCTGGAATAGTTGCTGGCTTATTTCTGTAGACTTTAGACTTGACGTAGCCCCACAAAAAATAGTCTAAAGGCGTCAAATCGCATGATCTTGGTGGCCAACTTACCGGTCCATTTCTTGAGATGAATTGTTCTCCGAAGTTTTCCCTCAAAATGGCCATAGAATCGCGAGCTGTGTGGCATGTAGCGCCATCTTGTTGAAACCACATGTCAACCAAGTTCAGTTCTTCCATTTTTGGCAACAAAAAGTTTGTTAGCATCGAACGATAGCGATCGCCATTCACCGTAACGTTGCGTCCAACAGCATCTTTGAAAAAATACGGTCCAATGATTCCACCAGCGTACAAACCACACCAAACAGTGCATTTTTCGGGATGCATGGGCAGTTCTTGAACGGCTTCTGGTTGCTCTTCACTCCAAATGCGGCAATTTTGCTTATTTACGTAGCCATTCAACCAGAAATGAGCCTCATCGCTGAACAAAATTTGTCGATAAAAAAGCGGATTTTCTGCCACTGATTTTGGTAATAAAATTCAATGATTTGCAAGCGTTGCTCGTTAGTAAGTCTATTCATGATGAAATGTCAAAGCATATTGATCATCTTTCTCTTTGACACCATGTCTGAAATCCCACGTGATCTGTCAAATACTAATGCATGAAAATCCTAACCTCAAAAGAATCACCCTTTATATAATTAGAGATCGATGTGGACCAATTTTTGCATGGTTATTAGAGACCATATACTTACACCATGTACCAAATATCAGCCGGATCGGATGAAATTCTCTTCTCTTAGAGGCTCCGCAAGCCAAATCTGGGGATCGGTTTATATGAGGGCTATATATAATTATGCACCGATGTGGACCAATTTTTGCATGATTGTTAGAGACCATATACTGGTGTACGTATTTTTGCATGGTTATTAGAGACCATATACTAACATAATGTACCAAATTTCAGCCTGATCGGATGACATTTGCTT
Organism: Haematobia irritans; assembly: GCF_050003625.1. Taxonomy (NCBI): domain Eukaryota; kingdom Metazoa; phylum Arthropoda; class Insecta; order Diptera; family Muscidae; genus Haematobia; species Haematobia irritans. Next base: position 58,699,873 of record NC_134397.1, read on the forward strand.
CTCTTAGAGGCTCCGCAAGCCAAGGGGGATCGGTTTATATGGGTGCTATATACAAGTATGGACCAATGTGGACCAATTTTTGCATGGTTCTTAGAGATCATATACCGACACCATGTACCAAATTTCAGCAGGATCGGATGAAATTTGCTGCTCTTAGAGGTCCGTTTATATGGGGGCTATACGTAAAAGTGGACCGATATGGCCCATTTGCAATATCATCCGACTTACATCAATAACAACTACTTGTGCCAAGTTGTAAGTCGATAGCTTGTTTCGTTCGGAAGTTAGCGTGCTTTCAACAGACGAACGGACGGACATGCTTTGATCTATTCAGAATTTCACCACGACCCAGCATATATATACTTTAAAGGGTGATACGGTCAAAATTTGGTCAAGGGAAAACGCGTGTAAATCGGTGAAATAGTTTATTTAAAAAATCAAATTAAATTTCTTTTTTAAGTTCAATTAGTATAAAATTCAGGAAAAATATTCAGTTAGGCTTTCGCTTTTCCAAATCCGAATTGCCGGGCCTCACGCTTGACACCTGCCATCAGATTTTGTACAGCCACCTTGTCCACCTTCTTCGCCGCAGAAAGCCAGTTTGCCTTGAACTGCTGCACGTCCTTAGCAGTTTTTTTGGTCTTTTTTAGGTTCCAGGGCGGAGCTCTGGCATGTTGGGAGGGTTCTTGTCCTTGGGAACCACCTGCACATTGTTGGCGACGTACCACTCCATGGCCTTTTTACCGTAATGGCAAGATGCCAAATCCGGCCAAAACAGTACGGAACAACCGTGTTTCTTCAGGAAAGGCAGCAGACGTTTATTCAAACACTCTTTCACGTAAATTTCTTGGTTGACAGTCCCGGAAGCTATGAAAATGCTACTTTTCAAGCCACAGGTACAGATGGCTTGCCAAACCAGATATTTCTTTGCGAACTTTGACAGTTTTATGTTCTTCAAAATATCTGCTACTTTTCCCCTTCCTTTTGCCGTATAAAACTCCTGTCCCGGAAGCTGCTTGTAGTCGGCTTTAACGTAGGTTTCGTCGTCCATTACCACGCAGTCAAACTTCGTCAGTATCGTCGTGTACAGCCTCCGGGATCGCGCTTTGGCCGTCGTATTTTGTTTATCATCGCGATTTGGAGTCACTACCTTCTGGTAAGTCGATAGTCCGGCTCGTTTTTTGGCTCGATGCACGGTTGTAGACGATACACCCAGCTTATTTGCGGCATCTCGGAGAGAGAGGTTAGGGTTTCGCTTGAAACTACCGGCAACTCTCTTTGTCGTCTCAGAGGCTTCCGGTTTTAGATTTCCCCCCGATCCAGACTTCCTGGCTGTCGACAAACGTTCCCCAAACACTTTAATTACATTGTAACGGTTTATTTGGCAACTTTTAGCGATTTTGCCAGCTTTGCGTGCGAGTAGCTCGGATTTTCGCGATGCGCGAACAAAATTTTGATACGCTGCTCTTCTTGCTTGGACGGCATTTTGACAACTGAAGAGTGAATTCCAAAATCAAAATAGGAGCAACATTCTACACATACACACCTTCAAAATGAGGGGTGTTCAGGTTTTTTAAATGCAAAATTGAAAGAAATACGTCAAGTTTATATTGACCAAATTTTGACCGTATCACCCTTTATGGGGTCTTAGAGCAATAGTTCGATGTGTTACAAACGGAATGAAATATAATAAAACAAAAATCTTAGGCGCCAGATCGTTCTCAATTTAACCACGCAAGGCAAAACTCTGGCCTCTTGGGACTATTAAGTGCATATATAATTAATCTTTAATTGAATCAATTAAAAAATTAATAGAAAATTTCAAACCAAATCAATTCAATTTTTAATCAACTATTTTATTTGATTGATACTATCATTTTCGTGATTGAAGAAGACATTTCAATTGAAAACTTAATTGGATCAATTCGCTTCGCCCGATTAAACAGAGGACTAAAAGTAATTCACCCACAAATCAAGTCATTGATATCCGAGAGACAATTCTCTATATTGCGTTTTCGTCTATGGAACTCTTTATCATCACTATTACAAACTATAGGCAATGCTAATTTGTTCAAAAAAGAAATATTTAAAACATTAACTTAAAGAAAATAAAATATTGTTTTTAATTACAAATTTTTGATTTTACATAAATTTCACGTTTTATATTTTATTTATTATATTATGTCAATAAGTTCTAAATATAATTTATACATTTTTATTTTTTGTTACATATAACATTTGGAATATGATAAGCTGGTACTTTCAATTATAAGATTTAAGATCTTGTTGTACTCGCTTTACAAAATCAATAAATAAGTAAAATAAACAAAAAATTACAATTAATTAAATGAATAATTTTTCTAGCAGAAATTACTCAGAAATTGTAAACGGGTAAAACCTCACACCAAGACCTCTAACTTTCCCATTTATATTCCTTTTGTCTCCAGATTCCTTCCATATGAATCCGGGTTGCTCTATTTTTACAAAATTTTCCCCTATTTATTACAAATTCTTCCGTTGACATTTAGAAAATGCAAGATGGTTGAGAAAATCTATTTTGAGATAAAAATGGCGCCCAACGTGAAAAGTGGCTCCCTACGGGGACAGTGGCGCCCCACGTAGAGAGTTCACAATAATGAAGCTTTTAAGTGGTATAATATAAAGACAAAAGGACACTTAACACTTCTTAACATCGTTTTCTAAATTGTAAGTTAGTCCACACGTGGTATATATTAGACAAAAAAAAATTATGTCTACAAATAATTACGACTTTCCCATTTATATTCCTTTTATCTCCAGATTCCTTCCATATAAATCCGGGTTGCTCTATTTTTACAAAATTTTCTCTTATTTATTACAAATTCTTCCGTTTACATTTAGAAAATGCAAGATGGTTGAGAAAATCTATATTGAGATAAAAATGGCGCCCAACGTGAAATGTGGCTCCCTACGTGAAAAGTGGCTCCCAACGGAGAGAGTTCACAATAATGATGCTTTTAAATGGGATAACATAAAAGCAAAAAGACACGTTACTTGCACAAAAAACTACAAGTGGATGTTAGATGACAGGGAGTAATACGAGGGCGATAACTTTCTCATTTTTTTCGTTTTATCTTCAAATGCTTGACATAGAAATCTTACTTGCTCTATTTTTACAAGATTTTCCCTTATTTATTACAAATTCTTTCGTTGACATTTAGCTTGTGTTGCATTACAAATGATCAAATTTTACATCCGCATTAGGTTACATCTAAAAGAAACGCTTGAAAAACTTTGGCTAGACTCTATAAATCATGTGAGCAACCAGATGATATCTGTCTGTGACATCTTAACAAAGCGAGGGAGAATAGTGGCATTGTTTCATTTGTAAAATATTCACAAATATGGAATAAATTTGCTAAGAATTTTTTGTAGTTAATAATATTAACTATTCATATACTTCACCTCTCCCCCCACTATGACTAAACAAAAATGCTAAGTGGAGAAATACAGAAAACCACTGGAATTCCAAGCAATTGCATTTTTTGCCATCTTTTAAAAATGGCCTTAAAGTGAAACTTGTTGGTAACGTTTTGAGCAACTCGAAATGACTATTTGAACAAACCAAAAAAATATTGCGAAAAATTAATAACACTCAACAAGTCTATAAAAAAATGCCGACGAATGTTTAGACTGATCTATGGCGACAATATTTATACTCTCTACCTGCAAGCAAACTTAAAAAAAATTATGTTTGTATCTATGATCTATGATTTTTTTTCGCGCATATTTATGTTTTAGATACCACCGATATGAGGATTGGAGAAGTCATCGAAATCGTCAGTTTTTTTTGCTAGCTTTTGTAGCATTGTAGTACCATTACCTTGTGCTTATGGAATCCATCCAAGTCTATGTGAATATAAATCTATGTATGTGCTCCAAGAAGGTGTGCCAAGAATTATAAATTTTTCTTCAAACCAAATATGAATACGAAATAAACTTGGAATATAAAAGATGACAAAACCAAGCAAAATTATAGAAAATTTCATAAAGTAAATAAAGTTGGCACATTTGTCAATTGCAAATAAGAAACCATAATCACGCTGCTACTACCATTTGCTTGGGTATGTCATTAAACTCTTTTTAAGGTAGAAAATATATTAGCATTAGATTTCTTTGAATATTAACAACAACAAAAATGCAGGAATTTCGAAAAAATAATGGGATAAAAACGAAAGTTTCTTGAGAAGATCTACTCTGGGATAAAAGTGGCGCCCAACATGGAGAGTTCATAAGAATAAGGCATTTATTATCATTTAGTGGTCTGAGAAATATTTTAATTTAGTATATAAAATATTATAAAATTATAACAAAAATAATAAATTGAAAAATAACTTTAATTTGGATTTTTCAACTTCCCTACGTAAATTTAATAACAAATCATATTTTATTTATTTTCTTAATTTATTTTTAAAATTGCCAGTCTTAAATAAATAAATAAAAGTAATGGACCAAGATTTTTTTTCAAACTAGGTTAGGTTAGGTTAGGTGGCAGCCCGATGTATCAGGCTCACTTAGACTATTGAGTCCATTGTGATACTTCTCTCTTGTCACTGAGTGCTGCTCGATTCCATGTTAAGTTCAATGACAAGGGACCTCCTTTTTATAGCCGAGTCCGAAAGGCGTTCCACATTCCAGTGAAACCACTTAGAGCAGTTTTGAGTCCCTCAGAAATGTCATCGGCATTACTGAGGTGGGATAATCCACCGCTGAAAAACTTTTTGGTGTACGGTCGTAGCAGGAATCGAACCCACGACCTTGTGTATGCAAGGCGGGCATGCTAACCATTGCACCACGGTGGCTCCCTATTTTTTCAAACTAAACATGAATACAAAATAAACATGGAATATAAAAATAATAAAAAGGATAAACTATAGAAAATTTCTTAAAGTAAATAAAGTTGACACATTTGCCAATTGCAAATAAAAAACCATAATAATGCAGCTACGTGCTCTGCTTGAGTATGCCATTAAACTTTTTTAAGGTAGAAAAGGTATTAGCATCAGGTTTCTTTTTATATTAAAAAAAAATCTGGAATTTCGAAAAAAATAATAAGATAACAAGTATATATGGCCGTAAGTTCGGCCAGGCCGAATCTTTTGTACCCTCCACTATGGATTGCGCAGAAACTTCTACGAAAGACTGTCATGCACAATCGAATTACTTGGGTTGTGGTATCTTAAATTGTTTTCTAAATTGTGAGTTAGTCCATACGTGGTATATATTAGACAAAAAAGGTATGTGTAGGTAAGTCTACAAATAATTACGAATCGATATGGACTTTTGCACGGTACGTAGGGAGCCAGAATTGAAATATGGGGATCGCTTATATAGGGGCTATATACAATTATGAACTTGATATAGACCAATTTTTGTGTGATTGGGGATCGATTTATCTCAGGGCTATATATAACTATAGACCGATATGGACCTAATTAGGCATGGCTGTTAACGACCATATACTAAAACAATGCACCAAATTTCAACTGACTCGGATGAAATTTGCTCCTCCAAGAGGCTCCAAAACCAAATCTCGGGATCGGTTTATATGGGGGCTACATATGGTTATGGACTGATATGGACCACTTTTGGCATGGTTGTTAAATATCATATACTACCACCACGTACCAAATTTCAACCAGATCGGATGAATTTTGCTTCTCCAAAAGGCACCGGAGGTCAAATATTGGGATCGGTTTATATGGGGGCTATATATAATTATGGACTGATATGAACCAATTCCTGCATGGTTATTGGATACCATATATTAACATCACGTATCAAATTTGAACCGAATCGGATGAATTTTGCTCTTCCAAGAGGCTCCGGAGGTCAAATCTGGGGATCGGTTTATATGGGGCCTATATATAATTATGGACCGATATCGATCAATTTTTGCATTGGCGTTTGAGGATATATATTAACATCACGTACCAAATTTCAACTGAATCAGATGAATTTGGTCTTCGAAGAGGTTCCGGAGGTCAAATCTGGTGGTCTGTTTATATGGGGGCTATATATAATTATGCACGATGTGGACCAATTTTTGCAGAGTTGTTAGAGACCATATACTAACACCATGTACCAAATTTCAGCCGGATCGGATGAAATTTGCTAAAAATGAAAGGTTGTTGAGAATATCTATTTTGGAATAAAAGTGGCGCCCAACGTGGAGACTTTATAAGAATGGACCAAATATAGACATATGCCGAACATCAAATTCTGGACCGAAACTACCTTTAGATTTTCAATTTCATGCAATTCTGATAAATATTTCGGTATCTAGATGCCCAAAAAGTCAAATCGAGAAATCGACTTATATGGGAGCTATGCCAAAATATGGAGCCGTACACATCATTTACGGATCACGGTTGCCACTCAAGCCAAAGGAAATCTACCAAAATTTGGAGAAAACTTTACCTAAAAAACTACCAAATATAAACACTTATTTTGCAAAATTTTATTTTTTTAGAATATTTTGCGAAAATTTTATTTCTATAGAAAATTTTGTGAAAATTTTATTTCTATAAAAACGTTGCCAGAATTTTATTTCCATAGAAAATTTTTTCAAATTTTATTTTTATAGACAATTTTGTCAAAATTTTATTTCTATAACAAATGTTGTCAAAATTTTATTTCTATAGAAATTTTTGTTAAAATTTTAATTCTATAGACAAAATTGTCAAAATTTTATTTCTATAGAAAATTTTGTTAAAATTTTATTTCTATAGAAATTTTTTCAACATTTTATTTCTATAGAAAATTTTGTCAAAATTTTATTTCTAAAGAAAACGTTGTCAAAATTTTATTTCTATTGAAAATTTTGTCAAAATTTGTTAAAGTTTTATTTTTATAGACAATTTTGTCAAAATTTTATTTCTATAAAAAATTTTGTCAAAATTTTATTTCTATAGAAATTTTTGTTAAAATTTTAATTCTACAGAAAATTTTGTCAAAATTTTATTTCTATAGAAAATTTTGTCAAAATTTTGTTTCTATAGACAATTAGGTCAAAATTTTATTTCTATAGACAATTTTGTGAAAATTTTATTTCTGTAGAAAATTTTGTCAAAATATTATTTCTATAAAAAATTTTGTAAAAATTTTGTTTCTATAGAAAATTTTGTCAACATTTTATTTCTATAAAAAATTTTGTCAAAATTTTATTTCTATAGAAAATTTTGTTAAAATTTTATTTCTATAGAAAATTTTTTCAACATTTTATTTCCATAGAAATTTTTGTCAAAATTTTATTTCTAAAGAAAACGTTGTCAAAATTTTATTTCTATAGAAAATTTTGTCAAAATTTTATTTCTTTAAAAAATTTTGTCAAAATTTTATTTCTATAGAAAATGTTGCTAAAGTTGTAATTCTATAGACAAAATTGTCAAAATTTTATTTCTATAGAAAATTTTGTCAAAATTTTAATTCTATAGAAAATTTTCCAAAATTTTATTTCTATAGAAATTTTGTCAAAATTTTATTTCTATAGAAATTTTGTCAAAATTTTATTTCTATAGACAATTTTGTCAAAAATTTTGTTTCTATAGACAATTTTATCAAAATTTTATTTCTATAGAAAATTTTGTCTAAATATTATTTCTATAGAAAATTTTGTCAACATTTTGTTTCTATAGAAAATTATTTCAAAATTTTATTTCTATAGACAATTTTGTGAAAATTTTATTTCTGTAGAAAATATTGTCAAAATATTATTTGTATAAAAAATTTTGTTTCTATAGTAAACTTTTTTAACATTTTATTTCTACATAAAATTTGGTCAAAATTTTATTTCTATAGAAAATTTTGTCCAAATTCTATTTCTGTAGAAATTTTTGTCAAAATTTTATTTCTATAGAATATTTTTTCAAAATGTTATTTTTATAGAAAATTTTGTCAAAAATTTATTTTTATAGAAAATTTTATCAAAATTTAATTTTTATAGAAGATTTTGTAAAAATTTTATTTTATAGAAAATTTTTTCAAAATTTTATTTCCATAGAAAATTTTTTCAAAATTTATTTCTACAGAAAATTTTGTAATAATTTTATTTCTATAAGCGATTTTGTCAAAACTTTATTTCTATAGAAAATTTTGTCAGAATTTTATTTTTACAGAAAATTTTGATCAAATGTTATAGCTATAGAAAATGTTTGGCAAAATTTTATTACTATAGAAAATTTTTGGCCAAATTTTATTTCTATAGAAAATGTTGTCATAATTTTATTTCTATAGAAAGTTTGACAAAATTTTAGTTTTGTAGAAAATTTGTGAAGAGGAATATTTAGCAAGATTAATCAAAACGTTAAGAAACCAAACAGATGGTACATTTGTTTACCATTTTTGGTAGAATTCTACCAACTGTAGCAACTTGATCCCATTAGTTTTATTTTAATTGAAATGCTTTCAATCACCCAGAAAAAAATGATTTTCAATTAGTTTTTTAATTGTTAATTGATAATATCATTTCTGTGATTGAAGACATTTCAATTTAAAAATTAATTGGATCAATTAATTCCGTGATTGAATCAGAAGAAAAATTATGTGCACGAAAATGATAGTAACAATCATAGTTTTAATTAGGCGTAAAAAATACTTTATAAAAAAATAAATTGATTTTATTAGCAAATTTTAATTAATTTTTTTAGTTGATTCGATTACAAATTTAATTGATGTTGATAACAAAACTAAATTAATTTTTTCCTTAAAAACGTAACTATTTCCAGTACTTTCTTAACTGACTTTGAGGTTTTAGTTTGATAAAAAAATTGATTGTTTGAAATTAATTTTTAATTACAAATTTAAAAATGTTCCATCGCTGTTTTTAACAGACTTAGTTTTTTAACTGACTTGATTAAACAGTATCAATTAATTTTTTAATTAAAAATTTAAGAATATTCAATCATTGACTTAATTAACTTAATATTTCTATCTCGATTAAAAAGTGAATTGTATCAATTAATTTAATAATTGAAAAAATGTTTAACTTCAATAAACTTTTTAGTTGGAAATATTTTGGTGATATTTTTGCTGTGTTGTTTCCAGAATTATATTATGAAAGTATAAGTATAAAAAGTGGTTAAGGTAGTTAAAAAAAAAAAAAAAAAAAAAAAAAAACTTTTTAGAGTTACCATAGTTCCTATAACCATCCAAAAATATATAGGACCTCTTGGCAACTCTACTACTACAGGTTATCATTAAAAATTTTACTTAACCTGTTCAATCGATTCGAAAAAAACCGTTTGTTTTTTTGCTTAATTTCCAAAATCAAAATAATTTATAAAGTGTCCAAAGCATTTTGACCTACTTAGCCTTAGCTTACATTTTATTACTCAACGCACTTGAATAAAACAAATAACCAAAAAAAAAAAAAAATAAATACCGAAACTTGGGCAAACATTGGGTACTTATTTGAAATTCAAAATAAAATAAAAAATCACAAATCTCTTGACTGGATATGTTTTTTGCCTTAAGGAAAACCAAAAACATGTTAAAAATTGCAAACCACTTCTTATGGCAAATTGATTTCAATATTAGCATGGGATTTTAGTTTAATGCTATTTTTTTGTTGGATTTTTGCCATTGCTTTTTTTATTTATTAAAATTTTTGCAGTTAATTTTTTTTGGAGGGGGTCTTGTGGTCAATTCAAGTGAATTTCATTTTAAGATGTGTGGACCAAAATAACTTACATGGCTCTTTGTCTTTTAGTGTCTTGACCAAATTTGAAGTTGAATTGTAGAACTTGTGAAATGCATGACCATTGACTTCTTAGGATAGTTGAGTTTTGAGGAAAGAGATATCAAAGGTTTTTGCTTAGATATAACCAGCCCCCCACAGGTATATCATGGGAAAGTAACTTTGAACTATGATTTCCTCTTAGGCTAAGCAGATAAAACTTAAGAAAAAAACCCGCTGCATTCCACATCTTGATGCGAAAAAAATAACCCCAGCATTTTATAACGGCTTAAAGAAGTTGGCTTTGCGGTATGGATATATGCTTGACTCCATACAGTTTTTTTTTTTGCATTAATTTGTTGGCAAATATGTTGCAATTTTTGCAAAATTTTTTAAGGTGTGTTTGTTGGGGTTTTTTTGTCTTCCAAACAAAAAAAAATTGTAAGCCGTTAGCCTTAAACGTTAATATAAAAAAGGCTTTTGTTGTCATTGTGGTATTATTTTTAAAAAAATATATATTATAAAAAAATAAAAAGGTAAATAAACTATAAATATGTGACATTGCTAATAATAATATGTGATTTGTGTTATTAATAATAATTATTTTTTTGAGTTGTTTATTTATTTTTTTTTTTTTTTTTTGATGTAAGAAATCACAATTGATATTTAATCAGCTCTGTGACGTCAATAGTCAAATAAAAAAAAAACTTTATATGCCGACATTGTAACGTGACTGTCTTAGGAGATCGTTGACATTTTTTTCTACTGTCATTTATGGCTATTGCATGTCGCCTATAGAAATGTTTAGCGGGGGTATTCGAGGTTAGACATTAATTTTTTCGCAATATTTGTAGGCCAATAATTTTTATGGTGTTTATTATGATTATTATTGTTGAGGTGAACATTAGGGGAGACATTATCTTACATTACGATTAAATAAAATAAATTAAAATAATAAAAACTAAATTAACTAATATGCACACCAAAAAATTTCACGAAAATTTTTCCAATTAAAATTTTAATCGAGTTTTAAAAAATATTCAATTAAAAATTTAATTGATTCAACAAATTTTTTAATTGAAACAAAAATCAATCACAAAATTAATAGTATCAATTAATTTTTTATTTGGATCAATTAATTTTTTAATTGATACTATCATTTCTGTGATTGAAGACATTTCAATTAAAAATTAATTGGATCAATTAATTTCGTGATTGAATCAGAATTTTTTTTTTGTGTGTGGAAGCCACTGTGGGCCACTGTAGCGTACATATCAGACTTTCACGTATTGAAAAAACAGTAAACCCTCAAGGAAGAACAATTTTGTTTAAATTTTACATAATTATTTTTTTTTTCACTTGTTAAAGAAAATTTAATAGATTGTAGGAAATTGGAGTTAAAAACTGCAAGAATGTCTTTAGCATGAAAAGTTCCAGATGGGCATATTTGTGAAAAAAATTACAAATTTAAAGTAATAATGAAATAATGAATTTTTTATGCTCTTTTTTTTTATTTCATTTAACTAACGTACACAGAAAAAAAATCACAAAAAAAGTTTCCAATCAAAGTCTTAATTGAGCTTAAAAAAATATTCAATTAAAAATTTAATTGATTCAACAATTTTTTTAATTGAAACAAAAATCAATCACAAAAATTAACAATAGTAACAAATAATTTTTTTATTGGATCAATTAATTTCTCCATTGGCTTTCAATTAATTTTTTAATTGATACTATCATTTCTGTAATTGTAGGCATTTCAATGAAAAAAATTAATTGGATCAATTAATTTCGTGATTGAAGACAAAATATTTTTTTTGTGTGTACGCAAAAAAATGATTAGAGTAAGGAAAACTTTCTACAAACATAATAGTTGCATGAACTAAAATAAAGTTGAATTGGCTTTAGTGAAATCAGTCATTCATTGAATTCGGGCAAAACTACCAATTTCACACTGAAAAGAAATATTGACCTTATAATTGTTTAACTGACATTTCTGTGATTGAAGCCACTTCAATTAAAAATTAATTAGATCAAAATTTTCTATAGAAATATAATTTTGACAAAATTTTCCATAGAAAAAAAAAAACTTTTGAAAAAATTTTCTATAGAAAAAAAAACTTTTGAAAAAATTTTCTATAGAAATTAAATTTTTACAGTTTTTTTTTTTTTTTTGGAAATAAAAATTTCGAAAAATTTTCTATGGAAATAAAATCTTGACAAAATATACAATAGAAATAAAATTTTGACGAAACTTTCTATGAAAACAAAATTTTCTATAGAAATAAAATTTCGACAAAATTTTCTATATAAATAAAATTGTGACAAAATTTTCTACAGAAATAAAAATTTTGAAAATTTTTCTATGGAAATAAACATTTGACAAAATTTTCTATAGAAATAAAATTTTGACAACATTTTCTATAGAAATAAAATTTTGACAAAATTTTTTTTTGAAATAAAAATTTTTAAAAATCTTCTTTGGAAATAAAAATTTGAGAAAATTTTGTATAGAAATACAATTTTGAGGAAGTTTTGTATAGAAATAAAATTCTGACAAAATTTTCTATAGAAACAAAATGTTGATATATATATTTTTTTTTAAATAAAATTTAGGAGAAATTGTCTATAGAAATACAATTTTGACAAAATTTTCTATAGAAATAAAATGTTGACAAAATTTTCTATAGGAATAAACATTTGACAAAATTTTCTATAGAAATAAAATGTTGACAAAATTTTCTATAGAAATAAAATTAAAAAAAGAAATAAAATTTCGAAAAAAAAATTCTATAGGAATAAAAAAAAGTTCTATAGAAATAAAATTGTGAAAATTATAACGATAAAAATGAGATACTCTGGGTCTTCAAACCAATAATTTCCATTAAAATTTTTTTTTTTTTTTGCCAAAATTTACGTTTATAAATTTTAGGGTTAAAAAATATCTGCAATGAAAATCTCGCGATATGCGATTCCAAATATCGGAACATGAGTCATATACTTGGTCATGGTGAAATTCTGAGTCAATCGAGATACATATGTCCGTCCATCTATCACTCAAACCTCCGAAAGAAGTTATCAGCTTAACATTTGGCACAAGTTGTAATTATTGAAGTAGGTCTTTTAAGTATAGCCTCCATATAAGCCGATCCTACGATTTGATATCCAAATTCTCCTGAAAAAGCACATTTCATTTGCTAATCGTATTTTGGTCAAAATGTATGATCATAGATTCAAAAAATAAAATTCAATATTTAATCATAAATCAAAGTTTAGGATCAAATTTGAATTTAGTTTAAATTGGGAAAACAATTTTTAAGTATTTTTGTTTTTGTTAACTAGTGTTCTTGAAATTACAAATGTAAACAGCTGGTATCTAAGTAAAGGTGTTTTTATTTTTAATTGAACGACTGACATATTGTCGGTATTTAAATATTTATTTATTCGGAATTTTTCTAATGAGATCTCGTGAAATAGCATGTGATATTGGGGTTTAAGTTCTTACAACAAAGAATTCATTTGAAGTCATAAAAAGTACATTGTTCCTCATTAAAGTCTTTTAAAATTTACATAAAAACAAATATGTTATTGAAAAATGAAAAACACGATCAATGACAAATATTTATAGTGTAGAATGTGGTTTTCTAAGACAAAAATAAATAGTGCATTTAAAATAATATTTTAAAAATATTGGATTAGTATTAGAGGCCTTTTTTGAAGCAATGTGAATTGGAATTGTAAGAGGAATGTGGATACTAATTTGAGAATTGAGAATTATTTTTTTTTGCTAAGGAAAGTTTGCTTTTCTTCAAACACATAAGATATAGGAACGCAAAATTTCAAAGATGATATCCTAAATTTAATGGAAAAATATTTAAAATAGTATTTTAATATAAATTTGTTTATTTTATCCTAAAATATAAATTGCATAATATTTCACACGAAGGCTAATATTTTTTCTCTTAAGGCGATTCCTCTAGTTGCCCGTACACAGAAAAAAATATCACTAAAATATTTCCAATTAAAAAGTTGATTGAAGTTGAAAAATTTTTCAATTAATTTAAGTTAAGTTAACTTTTTAATCAAGATAAAAGCATTAAATTATTTAGGTCAATGATTGACAATTTTTATATTTTTAATGAAAAATTTATTTGATACAATTGACTTTTTAATCAAACTTGGAAGAGTAAATCACTTAAAAAACTGGTGGATTTTTTTTTTTGTAATTTGTAAATAAAAATTTATTTCAAACAATCAATTTTTTAGTCAAACAAAAACACAAAGTCAGATAAGAAAGTAATTGCAATTTTCAAATAAATCAATTAATTTTTGAATCAAATATTTTTTGTTATGCCCAATTAAAACTCTCATTGATATTATCATTTTCGTGATTGAAGACCTTTCAATTAAAAAATTAATTGGATCAATTAATTACCTGATTTCTATAAAAATAAAATTTTAACAAAATTTTCTATAGGAATGAAATTTTGACAAAATTTTCTATAGAAATAAAATTTTGAAAAAATTTTTCTATAGAAATAAAATTTTGCAAAAATTTTTCTATAGAAATAAAATTTTGCAAAAATTTTTCTATAGAAATAAAATTTTGCAAAATTTTTTTATAGAAATAAAATTGTGAAAAAAAAATTCTATAGAAATAAAATTGGTGAAAAAATTCGATGGAAATAAAATTGTGAAAAGAAAGTAATTGCAATTTTTAAATTTTGCAAAATTTTGCAAAAATTTTTCTATAGAAATAAAATTTTGCAAAATTTTTTTATAGAAATAAAATTGTGAAAAAAAAATTCTATAGAAATAAAATTGGTGAAAAAATTCGATGGAAATAAAATTGTGAAAAGAAAGTAATTGCAATTTTTAAATAAATCAATTAATTTTTGAATCAAATATTTTTTATACCCAATTTAAACTCTGATTGATACTATCGTTTTTGTGATTGAAGATCTTTAAATTAAAAAATTAATTGGATCAATTAATTGCCTGATTGAATCAGGAAATTTTTTTTTTGTGTGTATACATAAGATTGTTATAATGTATAATTTAGTATTAATAAAAAAAAAAATAAAAAATAGAATAAATTTTTTCTCATTGCCCTACAAACAGAATTTTGTTTTGTTTGGTGGAAAATGAAAAATAAATTTTTTATATTTAATATCAAATAATAAATAGCATTTTCAAATAGTTTGGCCTCAAAAATATCCCAAAAAAATCCAAAATAGAAATAAAATTTTGCAAAAATTTTTCTATAGAAATAAAATTTTGCAAAAATTTTTCTATAGAAATAAAATTTTAAAAAAATTTTCGACGAAAATAAAATTGTGAAAAAAATTCTATAAAAATAAAATTGGTGAAAAAATTCGATGGAAATAAAATTGTGAAAAGAAAGTAATTGCAATTTTTAAATAAATCAATTTTTGAATGAAATATTTTTTTATACCCAATTAAAACTCTGATTGATACTATCATTTTTGTGATTGAAGATCTTTCAATTCAATTGGATCAATTAATTACCTGATTGAATCAGGAAAAAAATTTTTTGTGTGTATACATAAGATTGTTATAATGTCTAATTTAGTAATAATAAAAAAATAAAAATAAAAAATAGAATAATTTTTTTCTCATTGCCCTACAAACAGAATTTTGTTTTGTTTGGTGGAAAATGAAAAATAAATTTTTTATATTTAATAGCAAATAATAAATAGCATTTTCAAATAGTTTGGCCTCAAAAATATCCCAAAAAAATCCAATTTTAATTTGTATGTGATATTCATTAATTTAAGAAAAGGTCAACAATTAACCCGATTTTTTTCATAGCTCTAAAATTAATTACCACACAATGCATTGTTCAAATTAAATCCCTTCAAAGCTAAGTTAAATAAGCCCAGACTGGGCCCCCTGCCGGCACACTGTTGTAATGTTTTCACTATCCCGCAGAAATATTGGCCACCAAAATTATTCACAGAGTTGTTTCTTTTTTTATATTAGGGACAGGGAGCTTGTTACAATTTAAAATTAACAACAAAATCTCATTCCAAACACTTAAATGTTATCTGTATTTGCTGTTTGTTTTTTGTTTTTTTTCTTATTCCCTTGCAATGGATAAACAAAAAATGAAGAAAACCAACTCCATCATTGCAATTCCAGTTTCATTTGCAATGATAATTCAAAAAAAAAAAATCATAAAAAATGCGGGTCAATTGTTTTGTTGCGAAAAAAAGACAATCATAAAATTTTATAGCAGACAGACATTGAATGGCACTTTGCAATTTAGTCCCCATCATCATCATCGGGGGGTATGAACAACAACAACAACAGGTTGTCTTTAAAAAAAAAGGCTTAAATGCTCTTGTGGTGTTACAATCAAACAGTTTACTTTTTTGCCATAATCATAACTTTGTTGATGTTACTTTGAATTTGATATGATAATGGAGTCTTCATTTAATGTAATTGCTGAAAGGTTTTTTTCTCTGGTGCTTTTGTTTTGTTGTCCATAAAAGAGGCGACATTCCATTTTTATCATCAATTGTTTGTGATTTTTGCCCTGAAGTTATTTCGCACAGTTGTTTGCCAAAAAAAAAATATATTGATGGCAATATGACATGATATTCGCAGAGAGCCCAGACTTTGAAGCAAAATTTTAGTGGTTTTGTTGGGAATTTTGAAATTTGGATTTTCAAATGGTACCTTTTTCTCATAAAGAATAAATAGATAGAAAGGATTCATAGGGAATTTGCCTATGGGAATTCTAGGGCAATCTAGCAATGTTCGTCTGTCTGGCTATCTGTTACACTACAGCCTTCGAAAATGAAGTTATCGTGCTGAAATTTTGCACAAACTCGTCTTTTGTCTGCCGGAAGGCCTAGTTCTAAAATGGGCTATATCGGACTGTATTTCGATATAGCCCCCATATAGACCGATCTCCCGAATTGATTTCATGAGGACATGGAAATACGGCTGCAACTCAAGCCAAAAATAATCTATCAAAATTTGGAGCAAATTTTACCACCTTACCATTTTACCAAAAATGTATTTCTATAAAAATATTGTCAGTCAAAATTTTATTTTTATAGAAAATTTTGTGAAAATTTTATTTTTATAGAAGATTTTGTGAAAATTTTATTTTTAGAGAAAATTTTGTCAAAATTTTATTTCTATAGAAAATTTTGTCAAAATTTTGTTTTTATAGAAAATTTTGTCAAAATTTGGTTTTTATAGAAAACTAGCGTAACCCGGCCCGCTTCGCTGCGCCTTCCGAAGCGTATTTGGAGGAACATTTTGCGTTATCTTAGTCAACTATATCCTTCGTGCTGAAAACAAATTCGAAAAGATTTGAATTCTTTTAAACAAATCGGACTACTTGATTTTTCGTTTATAGGTACAAATACGGCGGGAGAGGGTGTAACTTCTTCTATATTTCTTGTGAATTTTAAGTGTGGTTTGTCAAGGAAAGGTATCCTTCTCCTCAACATATCTGAAAATTAAGCATTATATTATAATAACATACAAAGAATTACTGTTTCCCATCCAATAAATCGGAAAAAGCAAAAGTAGTAAACAATTTTACCACATTAACATTTGGAAAATAAATCACCCTCTACGTTGGCTGCCAATTTCATGTAAATTTAAGTTCTTTTAAAAAGAAGTCTGGCAGAAACCTGTGCAAAAATCATAAATTTATGTACCGAGTTCCCATTTACGGACAACCCTCTACTTTCAACTTAAGAAAAAAAAACGGACAAAAGGGAACCCTCTCTTTACTAATAAGAAGTCTGGAAGAAAGAAGCCTGTGCAAAAATCATAAAATTATATACCGAGTTCCCATTTACGGACAACCCTCCACTTTCAATTTAAGAGAAAAAACCGACAAAAGGGAACTCTCTCCCCACCTTCGCTCCACTCTGACCTGATATCGGACTATCACGTACCCTATATTAATTTCGCAACTACTCCATGGTCCCTATAAATTCTATCGAAGTAAATCGACAAAGTTTATTTCAATTTTCCCCTTCCCCAACCAGATATCGAAAAATCATATATTAATTAAAAAATCATGTATAAATTTCATTACCTCCTCCCACGTTCCCTGTAAATTTCAAGTAGATCGGAGATGTTTAATTTTTGCTCTATTGTTTTAAAGGGACGTCACTTTCCCCGATACAATATCGACAAACACCGTAGTGAATAGCACCCCTAACCTTCCCTGAAAATTCTTGAAACTTTCCTTCAAGTGTGGGGCAATGAAGGTTGCCTCCTCATTTATAACCTTTTCCCCCGCTTCCTTTGTAAATTTCAAGAAAACTTACATTTTTTTATATTTCATGTTAGCCTGATACCGAAACAGGCAATTGACGTCCAAATGCATTATATCTAATTATACAATTATTTTTCGAGCTTTATGGACAGATACAGATTAAGGAACATGGTTAATAGAGCCATTTTTTTTGCAGTTTTAGAGGAGGACCTCCTCCCCGACCAAATGTCGAAAAGCGTATCTTTTGTAAACGTCCCAGAAAATGTCAAGCAAATTATAAGCCTAAAGGGGCGGCCTCTCTTCCGTCCAAAAATCACAAAATCAGGTATCAACTATTACGGTTGACAGAGGTTACGATCTCTCCCCAGTCCTCTGTAAATTTCAAGTAACTCGGTAAAGTTTAATTGTTTCTCTGTATGTACTTAAGAGAAGCGGATGTCTCCCTATGCCCTTTTATTTTTATTAAAAAATCAGGAACCTGATATAAATTTCATAACCTCACACATTTTTCCGTAAAATTTCAGTCGGGGGAGTTTAGTTTTGTTTTCACTGTACTTTAAAAAAAGTCGGGCAAAGGGGTGGCCCCCCTCCCCGACCAAATATCGAAAAATAATGTAGCGGATTTTTGTCTAGATGCCAACCCCAACATTCAATGAAAATTTCATGCAAATCGCATAATTTTGTTCCAAGTTTCAAAAAGTAAGGCAAGGGGGAGGTCCCCCTCCCAGACCGCATATGAAATCATCAGGTACCCCATATTAATTCCATAACCTCACCGCATGTTCTTTTTAAATCTCAGATAATTTAGAGAATTTTAGTTTTTTCACTGTACTTTAAAAAAAGTCGAACAAAGGGGAGGTCCCCCTCCGCCACCAAATATCGAAATATAAAGTAGCGGATCTTTGTCTAGTTGCCAACCCCAACCTCCAATGAAAATTTCAAGCAAATCGGTCAACTTTGGTCCAATTTTCAAAAAGTCTGACAAAGGGGAGGTCCCCCTCCGCGACCAGGTGTCAAAAAATGAGGTACCCTATTTTAACCACATGAACGTCCCCTATGATCTCTGAAAGTTTCAAGTAAATCGGTTCAGCCGTTTCGGAGCCAACTCGGTTCATACAAACAAACAAACAAATAAACAAACATAGATTGAATTTTATATATATAGATTTTGTCAAAATTTGGTTTTTATAGAAAATTTTGTCAAAATTTGGTTTTTATAGAAAATTTTGTCAAAATTTTGTTTTTATAGAAAAATTTGTAAAAATTTGGTTTTTATAGAAAATTTTGTCAAAATTTTATTTCTATAGAAAATTTTGTCAAATTTTTATTCCTATAGAAAATTTTGTAAAAATTTTATTTCTGTAGAAAATTTTGTCAAAATTTTATTTCTGTAGAAAATTTTGTCAAAATTTTATTTCTATAGAAAATTTTGTCAAATTTTTATTCCTATAGAAAATTTTGTCAAAATTTTATTTCTGTAGAAAATTTTGTCAAAATTTTATTTCTATAGAAAATTTTGTCAAAATTTTATTCCTATAGAAAATTTTGTCAAAATTTTATTTCTATAGAAAATTTTGTCAAAATTTTATTCCTATAGAAAATTTTGTCAAAATTTTATTCCTATAGAAAATTTTGTCAAAATTTTATTTCTATAGAAAATTTTGTCAAAATTTTATTCCTATAGAAAATTTTGTCAATTTTGTTTTTCTATAGAACATTTTGTTAAAATTTTAGTTTTATTCGTTTTGTTTGTTATTGTTGGTTTCTCTTCAATCATTATTGTTGTTTTTGATTTCAGCTTAAAGCCATGCATGGAATAAACTACAAGTGTAGCTTAAATGCTTGTCAAATTTATTTGGGCAAAACCCTATAGAATGCAAGATGGTTGGATGGTTGGTACAGCTGTTTCAGAATTACCACATTCCTCATCAGCATCCTCTACTTGCAGCAAAACTATCAACCAATTATTAGAATAAATACGGGTAATTCACTGAACCCAAAGTGAACTACACTTGAACCTTCCGAAAAAAGGTTTCATAGTCGGCTACCGCCTAAACAAATAAATTTGACAAGCATAATTTTCCTTTGTTGGTTAAGCTACATTTGTCAATGCATGGTTTTAAGCTGAAATCAAAAACAACAATAATGATTGAAGAGAAACCAACAATAACAAACAACACGAATGAAAATAGAGGAAACACGCTCAAAAACAAACCCAGCCAAATACATTCAAATCGATGATTTCAGTTTGGCAAAGTTCACTTTGGGTTGAGTGAATTACCCGAATTTATTCTGATAATTGGTTGATAGTTTTGCTGCAAGTACAAGATGTTGATGAGGAATGTGGTAATTCCGAAACAGCTGTACATACAACCATCTTGCAGTCTATAAGGCTTTGCCCAAATAAATTTGACAAGCATACTTTTCCTCTGTTGGTTAAGCTACACTTGTAGTTTAGTCAATGTATGACTTTAAGCTGAGATAAAAAAACAACAATGCTTAAAGAACAAAACCAACAATAATAAAACAAAAAGAAAATTTTATTTCTATAGAAAATTTTGTTAAAATTTTCATTCTATATAAAAAAAAAATTAATTGGAGAGGAAATAAATGTGCCAATTTCAATTTATATTCATTGATTTAATTATTATTTTCCCTTTGATATGTGAATGTGAAAATGTACCACTTTTGTTTTTAAATGTGCCACTTTTTCTTAGGAATGATACTTTTTAAATTCTATTTTTCAATAATAGCGCTGTAACCATCGTACAATCTAAGATTGGAGGCTAGTGTTCATGACTGGGGCCTGGCGTTCATTGATAAAGACATGTGAAAATTCAAAGAACAACATTTTTATATTATCATTTACAGGTTTCGACGAAATAAATAATTAAATAAATAAAGAATAAACCGATTCATTACAAAGAGATTGTTTCATATTTTTCTTTGCCTCATATTTCTATTCCACTAAGCATATAAATGGTTAATTAACAACCATAGAAAAATAGTAATAATAGACACACTTATTGCATCATATAGTGCGTCATTTATCCATCAAGACAAATAATTAAATGCAAAAAAAAAAACTAAATAGATGACCACCACCACCCCAATTCATAAGGAATGTTCATTTCTCTAAAATTACGTTCATTTCTCCCTGTTTCAAAAAAAAAAATAATTTTTTTTTGCAACGCTTGACTGGGTTTTGTGACACAACTGCGATTGCCCGTTACGAATTCCTAGTTTTTTTTATTATCCAACAAAAAGTGAAAAAATTCATTTTTTTAATAGGTACATTTTCTTTTTTTTTTTTGCTTTTCCCAAGAGTTTTGTATTTTATGGGCTATATTTATTAAATACCTGACTAGTAATTTTTTACTATACTACGTATTACGTTTTTAGTTTTGTTTTCTTTCTAACATCGATGCTCGCTGTTGTCGTTGGTTTATTTTAATAGGAAAATTGTTGGTTGAAAAAAAAAATAATAATAACCAAAACAACTGAAAACAATTGTAAAAAAAAAAACAAACAATGCAAAATTTTAACTAAGTGATACCATAACAAATTGCTAAAAAAAAAACAGGAAAAAAGTGTTATTGCATAAACATTAATTGAAAGTCACAAGCGAATGATAGTTATGATGGTGATGACGATGTCAATGATGATGACGAGAATTTTAGATATGAAAAAAAAACAGGAAATTTATATAATATTATATATATTAAAAAAAATGTTGTTTAATAATTAAATAGTATTTTGTAGATTTCTTTTGATGCCGATCCTATCTTTTCATATGCAATAATTTTCTATAAAAATAAAATTTTGTCAACATTTTCTATAGAAATAAAATTTTGCTAAAATTTCTATAGAAATAAAATTTTGGCAAAATTTTCTATAGAAATAAAATTTTGACAAAATTTTCTATAGAAATAAATGTTTGACAAAATTTTCTATAAAAATAAAATTTTGACAAAATTTTCTATAAAAATAAAATTTTGACAAAATTTTCTATAAAAATAAAATTTTGACAAAATTTTCTATAAAAATAAAATTTTGACACAATTTTCTATAGAAATAAAATTCTTACAAAATTTTCTATAGAAATAAATTTTTGACAAAATTTTGTATGGAATAAATTTTTGACAAAATTTTCTATAGCAATAACATTTTTACAAAATTTTCTATAGAAATACAATTTTGAAAAAATTGTCTATAGAAATAAAATTTTGACAAAAGTTCCTATGGAAATAAAATTTTGGCA
The DNA here is from genome assembly GCF_050003625.1 of Haematobia irritans. Taxonomy (NCBI): domain Eukaryota; kingdom Metazoa; phylum Arthropoda; class Insecta; order Diptera; family Muscidae; genus Haematobia; species Haematobia irritans. The sequence goes on from NC_134397.1 coordinate 58,722,118, forward strand.
AAATTTTCTATAGAAATAAATTTTGACAAAATTTTCTATGGAAATAAAATTTTGACAAAATTTTCTATAGAAATAGAATTTTGACAACATTTTCTAAAGATATAAAATTTTGACAAAGTTTTCTATAGAAATACAATTTTGACAAAATTGTCTATAGAAATAAAATTTTGTCAAAATTTTCTATAGAAATAAAATTTTGACAAAATTTTCTATGGAAATAAAACTGTTGACAAAATTTCCAATGGAAATAAAATTTTTACAAAATTTTCTATAAAAATAAAATTTTCTATGGAAATAAATTTTGACAAAATTGTCTATAGAAATAAAATGTTGTCAAAATTTTATACAGAAATAAATTTTGACAAAATTTCCTATAAAAATAACTTTTGACAAAATTTTCTATGGAAATAAAATTTTGATAAAACTTCCTATAGAAATAAATTGTTGACAAAATTTTCTATGGAAATAAAGTTTTGACAAAATTTTCTATAGAAATAAAATTTTGACACAATTTTCTATAGAAATAAAATTTTGACAAAATTTTCTATAGAAATAAAATTTTTACAAAATTGTCTATAGAAATAAAATTTTGTCAAAATTTTCTATAGAAATAAAATTTTGACAAAATTATCTATGGAAATAAAACTGTTGACAAAATTTCCTATGGAAATAAAATTTTCACAAAATTTTCTATAGAAAAAAAATGTTGACAAAGTTTTCTATAGAAATAAAATTTTGTCAAAATTTTCTATAGAAATAAAATTTTGACAAAATTTTCTATAGAAATAAAATTTTGACAAAATGTTCTATAGAAATAAAATTTTGACAAAATTTTCTATAGAAATAAAATTTTGACAAAATTTTCTAAAGAAATACAATTTTGACAAAGTTTTCTATAGAAATACAATTTTGACAAAATTTTCTATAGAAATAAAATTTTCACAAAATTTTCTATAGAAATAAAATTTTGACAAAATTTTCTATAGAAATAAAATTTTGACTAAATTATCTATAGAAATAAAATTTTTACAAAATTTTCTATAGAAATACAATTTTGACAAAATTGTCTGTAGAAATAAAATTTTGACAAAATTTTCTATAGAAATAAAATTTTGACAAAATTTTCTATAGAAATAAAGTTTTGACAAAATTTTCTGTAAAAATAAAGTTTTGACAACATTTTCTGTAGAAATAAAAATTTGACAAAATTTTCTGTGGAAATAAAATTTTTTACAAAATTTCCTAAAGAAATAATTTTTGACAAAATTTTCTATGGAAATAAAATTTTGATAAAACTTCCTATAGAAATAAAAATTTGACAAATCTTTTTTTTTATAGAAATACAATTTTGACAAAATTGACTAAAGAAATCAAATTTTGTCAAAATTTTCTATAGAAATCAAATTTTGAAAAAATTTTCTATAGAAATACAATTTTGATAAAATTTTCAATAGAAATAAAATTTTGACAAAATTTTCTATGGAAATAAAATTTTCACAAAATTTTCTATGGAAATAAAATTTTTATAAAACTTCCTATAGAAATAAATTGTTGACAAAATTTTCTATAGAAATAAAATTTGGCTATATTATCTACAGAAATAAAATTTTTACAAAATTTTCCATAAAAATAAAATTTTGACAAAATTTTCTACGGAAATAAAATTTTCACAAAATTTTCTATGGAAAGAAAATTTTGAAAAAATTTCATATAGAAATAAAATGTTGACAAAATTTTCTATAGAAATAAAATTTTAACAAAATTTTATATAGAAATAAGATTTTGACAAAATTTTCTATGGAAATAAAATTTTCCCAAAATTTTGTATGGAAATAAAATTTTGAGAAAATTTCCTATAGAAAAAAAATGTTGACAACATTTCCTACAGAAATAAAATTTTGACAAACTTTTCGATAGAAATAAAATTTTGACAAAATTTTCTATAGCAATAAAGTTTTGACAAACTTTTCTGTAGAAATAAAGTTTTGACAATATTTTCTGTAGAAATAAAATTTTGACAAAATTTTCTATGGAAATAAATGTTGACACAATTTTCTAAGGAAATAAAATTTTTGACAAAATTTCCTATAGAAATAAATTTTGACAAAATTTTCTATGGAAATAAAATTTTGATAAAACTTCCTATAGAAATAAATTGTTGACAAAATTTTCTATAGGAATAAAATTTTCACAAAATTTTCTATAGAAATAAAATTTTTCTATAGAAGTAAAATTTTTTCTATGGAAATAAAATTTTTATAAAACTTCCTATAGAAATAAATTGTTGACAAAATTTTCTATAGAAATAAAGTTTTGACTAAATTATCTATAGAAATAAAATTTTGACAAAATTTTCTATAGAAATAAAATTTTGACAAAATTGTCTATAGAAATAAAATTTTGTCAAAATTTTCTATAGAAATAAAATTTTGATAAAATTTTTTATAGAAATAAATGGTTGGCAAAATTTTCTATGGAAATAAAATTTTGACAAAATTATAAAATAAAATTTTCACAAAATTTTCTAAAGTAATAAAATTTTGACAAAGTTTTCTATAGAAATACAATTTTGATAAAATTTTCTATAGAAATAAAATTTTGTCAAAATTTTCTATAGAAATAAAATTTTGACAAAATTTTCTATGGAAATAAAATTGTTGACAAAATATTCTATGGAAATAAAATGTTGACAACATTTTCTATGGAAATAAAATTTTCACAAAATTTTCTATGGAAATAAAATTTTGACAAAATTTTCTATAGAAATAAAATTTTGACAAAATGTTCTATGGAAATAAAATCGGTAATTTCTATGTGATAAGAATCCTATGCAATAATTATAAGAAGTCTTGATGTGCAGGGAATAAAATAATCATAAAATAAATTAAATAAATGAGGAATATATATTCCAACGTTATTTCAACACATTAAGAGTAATTAATTTCTAGTTGCCAATAAAATAAATAGGAAGTTTTTAAATTTGTTCAAATTAAAGCTATTCCCTCTGTCTAGCTGTCGGCTTAAAAACATTTTTTCGAACAGCAAAATAATTAAATTAATTGTAATTTCCTTATTGCAAGCGCAACATTTCAAAGTCTCTACCGAGAGAACATCAACAAATCAGGTCGTAAAAATTTAATGTCAATCACTGACTAAAAAAAATGTAGGGACATCTTTATGGTTTTACCGACAATGTCTCGAATGGTAATGAACAGTTTTTAAATCCATCCTCCCCCCTACTTGATGTTATTTTCGATTTACTTGGAACACCTTTGGCTTTAATAAAAATTGTCTACAACTAGACGATTGATTTCAGAGAAATGTAAAACAAGCCTTAAAGTTAAAAAAAAAAAATTTAAATGCTACTAAACTATTTCAATTTTTTTTCGAAATTAATTTAAATTTCAAACACGTTAATGGAAGCAAACAAAACGGGTAAGAGACGTATATCGATACTTGAAACTCTGGTGTAATTGTCAATGCATGTCATCGGCCATACAAAAAAAAAACAATTTTATTTTTTCTGTTTTTCTGGGCAGATAATGCAGTAGCGTTTTTTTTTTTTTTTGTTTTGAATTGTGATTTAGCTTTTTTGTTAAGAAAAAAAAAGAGTTTATTGAATTTTAGCCATGACATAAAATGTAGCACGGTGCTGGCATTTTCTAAATTTATTTTTTTTATGGTATGTATTTCGAATTGTTCATTTGTCCAGCAGTAGTGAGTGGACTACCAAACTTAAGGTATTTTTTTTCAAATATTTTTCAAATATCATTGTCTATTATTTTGTTACTACTTTACTCACTTTTAGTAGTAACCATAATATTTCGATTGTTGACAATTTTATAGTAGCCATCGTTGGTTGGCAAAGTGTCAGATATTGAGAAGCTTTCAAGTCAAGCCATTCCAAATTTAATTTCGAATTTCACTTGGCACGTTTAGCTTTGGTATTTTTTTAGGTTTTAATACCATTGCTTTGGCTTTTTTCCATTATTCTCTATTGTTATGGTTTTCATACCTTTGACAATTGGTGAAAATAATGGACAAATGCATGGATGAGTGACATTGAGGAAATCTAATGAAAACAAAAACTCTCAGCATTTGGCTAGCTAGACAATAGAGAGCCAACACAGAAAAAAATTTCACGAAAAATTGTCCAATTAAAATGTTAATTGAGTTTAAAAAAATATTCAATTAAAATTGAATCAACAAATTTGTTAATTGAAACAAAAATCAATCACGAAAATTTATAGTGTCAATTAATTTTTTAATTGGATCAATTAATTTTTTAATTGACCTTCAATTAATTTTTTAATTGACCTTCAATTAATTTTTTAATTGATACTATCATTTCTGTGATTGAAGACATTTCAATTAAAAATTAATTGGATCAATTAATTTCGTGATTGAATCAGATTTTTTTTTTTTTTTTTGTGAATGATATAATTTTAAAAAGTTTAAGTTTTAAATTTTTCAGATGGGAAATTTGACCTTTTAAAATATTGAAATGTCAAATTTTCAATTTTTTTGTTTTAATTTGGAATTCGAAATTAAATTGTTCAAATTTTGAAAAGTCAACCGACGATATAAGCATGTCCGTCTGTCTGTTGTAATCACGCTACAGCCTTCAATAATGGCGCTATCGTTCTGAAATTTGGCACAGATTCGTCTTGTTTGCAGGCAGGTCAAGTTCGAAAATGGGCTATATCGGTCCAAGTTTTGATATAGTCCCCATATAAACCGACTTAACGATTTGGGGTCTTGGGCTTATAAAAACCGTAGTTTTTATACAATTTGCCTGTTATTGGAAATTTAGAGGTATTTTAGGACTATCAAAAAGTGTACCGAAAATGTTGCCTATCGGTCCATGTTTTGGTATAGCCCCCATATGGACCGATTTGGCTTCTTGGGCGTTTAGAAAGTGTATTTTCTATCCGATTTGTCTGAAATTGAAAATCTAGAGGTATTTTAAGACCACAAATTGGTTTGTCGAAAATGGGGGTATAGTTCCATGTTTTGGTATAGCCCCCATATAGACCGATCTCCCGATTTTATTTCTTGGGCTTCTAGAATCCGTAGTTTTTATCCAATTTGTCCGAAATTGGAAACCTAGAGGTATTCTAGGACCATAAAGAGTTGTGCCGAAAATGGGGTGTATCGGTCCATGTTTTGATATAGCCCCCATATAGACCGATCTGCCGATTTTACTTCTTGGGCTTCAAATGCGGGACCGCGCTTCATGATGAATAATGTTGTTAGGTATAAAATCTTATTCACATTCAGGAAAATGAGCCCCAAAACCCAAATGAAAAAGGCCCCCAACTGTGAGGCGACACTTCATAATGAATAATGTTGCTGTGTTAAGGGTTGTATTCACAGGATTTACATCTAATAATACCCAGGAAAAAGAGCACCAAAATCCAAATGAAACAATGTACCAAATGTAAGGCGACGCTTTATAATGAAAATGGGCCCCATGAAAATGGGCTCCGATAAAATGTAGCATGAAAATGATCCCAAAACGAAATTAGGGCTAATTTTCACTCTAAAAGACCGAGTGCAAATACACCCTAGGTGATTAAAAAAAATATGAAGATTAAAAAAAGTAAATATGTACTTTCAAAAAAAGTGAACTATATATTTCACTAAAGCCGATATAATTCTATTTTATTACGTTTTAAGAAGGTTTCCATGACTTTAATCATTTTTTGAGTACGTTAGTTAAATTAACTAAAACAGAGGAAAGAATTATACACAAATGAAGCATAAAGATTAACTAAATTCCTGACTGCAACAAAAGAGTTTTGAATTTCTTAAAAGTTGTAAATTTTACCAATAATGCGCTCATCTTGAACTTCGTATGGCACTAAAGACATTTTTGCAGTTTAGTTAAATTTTTCTAAAATTATTCTATTTTTTCTAAAATTAACTAAAATTTTCTTTCCTGGTGAGTTCACTGTTTTTTCAGTATAGTACTGAATTCGAAAAAACCTATTAATTTTTGTTACGTCAGTAAATTTTGTGTTTTATGGGATTATGCCGATTTTTTTCGGGTGATTAAACTAAAATTAATAAAATTTCAGTTTATTTAATTTTTAGTCTTTGGGAATTAAAGTAACCCCTTACAAAAGAATACCATTCACAAAACGAGCTATTATTATAAATCATTATTATTTGTTTCTTTATTGCGTCCGTCTTCTTATTAATTTAATACAATTTGTATTCTAGCCATTATCGCAGTTGTTGACATTTTGTATTCTCTAGAAATATTAACAATTAAAAATTCAAATATGTTTTTTTTAATAATTTTTTCATCTTTGTGTTTTTCTCCATCAAATTTAAAGAGGGCAGGGGGCAAAATATGACTTAATACAATTATCTTAATAAATTGACGACGACAAAACAGCAAGAGGAGGGAGGTGAAGTTATATACAAAGGAGAAAGACAACAACGAAAACAACAAGAGAGACAACAAGTTATAATTATGTTAACGACGAAGATATCATAAAAAAAACAGTGAGATGACAATGTTAATTAATTTTAATACAATTAACCATAAAAATGATATTACATCAATGTTTGTTCCCCAACTGACATATGTTGGAAAAGGGCAGACATGAGCATGTAAATTGCGGATTGTAGGCTAGACTATCAACTGACAGTTTTGAGGGTTAAGGGTGTTCATTGTGTCTAATAGAAATTAAAACAAGACAACAAATGATGGATGACTTCAATTATCTGTCAACTGTCTCTAAAGTTTAAAGAGTGTTAAATGAAATTACATGTTTGCGATTACAAGGCAATCTCTATGTATTGTAAGAAAAAATGTATTTATTGCTTTAATTAAGTGTCATCCGATCTTATTATTGTAATGTCCTAAAGGAAAACTTTATTTGGATCCAATAATTTTAGTCTTCCCTTAAAGATTTTGGTATTTGTTCCGACCAAAAATTTGTCTTGTATAAATTTTATATCTAAATAATATTTTGTCAAAATTTTATTTTTATAGAAAATTTTGCCAAACTTTTATTTTTATAGAAAATTTTGCCAAAATTTTGTTTTTTATAGATAATTTTGTCAAAATTTTATTCCTATAGATTATTTTGCCAAAATTGTATTTCTATAGAAAATTTTATCAAAATTTTATTTCTATTAAAAATTTTGTCTTAATTTTATTTCTATAGAAAATTTTGTAAAAATTTTATTTCTATAGAAAATTTTGTCTAAATTTTATTTCTATTAAAAATTTTGTCTTAATTTTATTTCTATAGAAAATTTTGTAAAAAATTTATTTCTGTAGAAATTGTTGTCAAAATTTTATTTCTATGGTAAATTTGGTCAAAATATTATTTCTATAGAAAACTTTTCAAAATTTTATTTCTATAGAAAATTTTGTCAAAATTTTATTTCTATAGAAAATTTTGTCAAAATTTTATTTCTATAGAAAATTTTGTCAAACATTTTTTCTATAGACAACTTTGTCAAAATTTTATTACTACAGAAAACTTTGTCAAAATTTTATTTATATCGAAAGTTTTATCAAAATTTTATTTCTATGGAAAATTTTGTCCAAATTTTATTTCCATGGAAAATTTTGTTAATTTTTTTCTAATTATACATAATATAAAGCGTTTGGACGTCAATTGCATGTTTAGTGAAAATTTTATTACTATAGAAAATATTGTCAAAATTTTATTACTATAGAAAATTTTGCCAAAAATTTTTTCTATAGAAAATTTTGTCTAACTTTTATTTCTGTAAAAAATTTTGTCAAAATTTTATTTCTATAGAAAATTTTATCAAAATTTTATTTCTATAGAAAATTTTGTTAAAATTTTATTTCTATAGAAAATTTTCTCAAAATTTTATTTCTATAGAAAATTTTGTTAAAATTTTATTTCTATAGAAAATTTTGTTAAAATTTTATTTATATAGAAAATTTTGTCAAAATTTTATTTCTATAGAAAATTTTGTCAAAATTTTATTTTTACAGAAAATACTGTCAAAATTTTATTTCTATAGAAAATCTTGTTTAAATTTTATTTCCATGGAAAATTATGTCAAAATTTTATTTCTGTAAAAAATTTTGTCATAATTTAATTTATATAGAAAATTTTGTTAAAATTTTATTTCTATAGAAAATTTTGTTCAAATTTGTTCTATTGAAAATTTTGTCAAAATTTTATATTTATAGAAAATTTTGTCAAAAAAATTTTTTTCTATAGAAAATGTCAACAGAAATAGAAAATTTTGTCAAAAATTTTTTCTATAGAAAATTTTGTCAAAATTTTTTTTTTCATTAGAAAATTTTGTCAAAATTTTTTTCTATAAAAAATGTTGTCTAACTTTTATTTCTGTAAAAATTTTTGTCAAAATTTTATTTCTATAGAAAATTTTGTCAAAATTGTATTTCTATAGAAAATTTTGTCAAAATATTATTTATATAGAAAATTTTGTCAAAATCTTATTTATGTAGAAAATTTTGTCAAATTTTTTTTATAGAAAATTTTGTCAAAATTTTTTTCTATAAAAAATTTTGTCTAACTTTTATTTCTGTATTTTATTTCTGTATTTCTGTATTTTATTTCTGTAAAAAATTTTGTCAAAATTTTATTTCTATAGAAAATTTTGTCAAAATTGTATTTCTATAGAAAATTTTGTCAAAATATTATTTATATAGAAAATTTTGTCAAAGTCTTATTTGTACAGAAAATTTTGTCAAAATTTTATTTCTACAGAAAATTTTATTTCTATAGAAAATTTTGTCAAAATTTTGTTTTTATAGAAAATTTTGTCAAAATTTTATTTGTACAGAAAATTTTGTCAAAATTTTATTTCTATAGAAAATTTTGTCAAAATTTTATTTCTATAGAAAATGTTGTCAAAATTTTATTACTATAGAAAATTTTGTCAAAATTGTATTACTATAGAAAACTTTGTCAAAATTCAAAAAAAAATTGTCAAAATTTCTATAGAAATTTTTTTCTAAATTTTATTTCTATGGAAAAATTGGTCAAAATTTTATTTCTATGCAAAATTTGGTCAAAATTTTATTTCTACAGAAAATTTTGTCGAAATTTTATTTCTATAGAAAATTTTGTAAAAATTTTATTTCTATAGAAAATTTTGTCAAAATTTTATTTCTATAGAAAATTTTGTCAAAATTTTATTTCTATAGAAAATTTTATCACAATTTTTTTTTCTATAGAAAATACTGTCAAAATTTTATTTCTATAGAAAATTTTGTCAAAATTGTATTTCTACAGAAAATTTTGTCAAAATTGTATTTCTATAGAAAATTTTGTCAAAATTTTATTTCTATAGACAATTTTGTCAAAATTTTATTACTATAGAAAATTTTGTCAAAATTTTATTACTATAGAAAATTTTGTCAAAATTTTATTACTATAGAAAATGTTGTCAAACTTTTATTTCTATAGAAAGTTTTGTCAAAATTTTATTTCTCTAGAATTTTTATGACAATTTTACTTGGAGTGGAATATTTAGGAAAATCTACCAAAGCATCAAGAATTCTACCAATCTACCAAACTGTAAAAAATTTTCCATTTTTGGTAGAATTGATGTTATTTCCGACATTTTTGCTTTTGAACAATAAAATTAAGAACAAAAATGAAAGAAATTTAGCAGTTTACTTTACGTTATTTTCATTCATACTGTAATGGACTGAATTATTTTTTTTCCAAAAGTTGACTTAAGATCCAAAAAGAATCTTGTCGTTGGAGGAGATAGTTTCTCCTTAAATTATTCATACATTTTGTCTTAAAAATAAATAGCCTAATTTCTTTAATCACGCCAAATTTTTCCAATTGAAATTTTTGAGTAGAAAATGTCAACTATGGGGGCGCTTAGCCCCTATAAGTTAGGTTAGGTTAGGTGGCAGCCCGATGTATATGACTCACTTAGACTATTCAGTCCATTGTGATACCACAGTGATGAATTTCTCTCTAATTAATCACTGAGTGCTGCCCGATTCTATGTTAAGCTCAATGACAAGCCGAGTTCGAACGGTGTTTCACATTGCAGTGAAATCGCATAGATAAGCTTTGAAACACTAAGAAATGATTATGGTGACATTACTGAGGTGGGATAATCCACCGCTGAAAAACTTTTTGATGGTTTATCAAAACTGGGTTTGAACGCACTACCCCATGTAGCGCCCATGAGAAATTTCTTAGCTCCGCCAATGGCGTATTTAGAAGTATTTCAAAAATAGAGATTTTCTTTACAATATCCATTTATTTCTTGGACATTTAATAACTAAATATATCCCTTATTTCCTCATAGTTTATCACCTCAAAATTTTTTTATTATTATTGAAGTATCAATACAACAATAGGCAATGACTAGTACACAATTTATTGAAAAAGTCCTAAGAATTTAACGTTACACCAAATAAAACGTGACAATTTCATGATATTTGATTGTCGTTTTTTTCCGCTTTCATTGAAAAAAACAGAGAAGTGAAAAATATGATAAATCAATCAACTCACCATTTATTCCAAGAAAACTCAAAGGGGACCAAGAGTAAAACTGCTACAGTCAATAGAAATTAATTAAGGTCTTGGCAAAAACATCTGTAATAAAAATCAGAGAAAAAAAACAGAATATTTCAAAATTAGAGAAAAGCAACAAAAGTGATATTAGAAAACAAACAAACAAATAAAAGATTAACCCATAAAAAAGAAAATAGTTTGATGGGTAAACATTTAGCCCCATCTTTCAGTCGTTCCAAGAGATATATAAGAAATCAATACAAGACGATTGCATTCAAGTATCTATCAATTGGCTCCCACAGAGATTAAAAATAAATCTTAATTCAAAATCTCCCCCCTAGATCACACTACTGGACAAGACAAATTTCGACATTCCAACAAATGTATACAATTTTATGAGAGATCTATCCCTTCATAGATAGCAATACTTTCATCGAAACTGGAAAAAGAGTTTAAGTGACAACAAAAAAAAAAAACAAAAGAAATATTTTCGTTTTTTTTCTATTTGATCTTCATTAGACTATGTCTGGTGGGTCATAATAATCGCAGTGATTGATTTATTGACAACTTGAAATAAAAGCCTCACCCCATCCCCACCACAATAAACAAGAAAAAGCCCTAGGATACATGATACAAGAGGCGGAATCTAATATTTCTATGGCGTGGCACTCAATTATAGTAAAAACACTTGGATGACATAGTTCCAAATGAGATTGCTATCTCACACACTTCATTCATGGTCCAAAAATTGTTTAAGATACAAATTGTGAATGACTTGATGTGCAGTGCAGTCTTCGGGGAGATCAAGTTTTCGTTTTCATTTAGAAATTGTAGTATTTTTTATTTATTTGTTTTTTTTTTTTTTTTCATGAAACCAGAATTATGAATAATGAGGTTTATATTCTATGGAAATAAATTTCAATTAACAAAATTGAATTTATGAAATTTTTATTTAAAAAATTTCGAAACAAAGGGAGACATTTAAAAGCGCTTCAAATGGGGTACAATGGCTTAACTCATTTAAAGACTGATTGTAGTGGATAAATTAAAAAATGTATGCCATTTATTGTAAGATAATTTATTTCAAAATAAATAAATTCAAATAATATAATTCTTTTCAGAATTCAATTTATTTCCATTTTTACAAATTATTTAAATTTTTACAAATTATTTAAATTTTTACAAATTATTTAAATTTTTGCAAAATTTTATCTCTATAGATTTTTTTCAAAATTTTATTTCTAAAGATTTTTGTTTTCAAAATTTTATTTCTATAGAATTTTAAATTCTATAGAAAATTTTTGCAAAATTTTATTTCTATAGAAAATTTTTGCAAAATTTTATTTCTATAGACAATTTTTGCAAAATTTTATTTCTATAGAAAATTCTGTCAAAATTTTATTTCTATAGAAAATTTTGTCAAAATTTTATTTCTATGGAAAATTTTGTCAAAAATTTACTTCATGATTTTTATTTCATAACCTCGGCTATAGGTCTATAAATTAAACTTGAAATTGTTGGTTTCTTGATTTTTATTTTCCGGCATTTCGGTTGACTTCGTCAGAACCGTTTTCAAGGATTTTCTCCGCTGTCTGTTTTTCTACTGGCAGCAGCAAGAAACCAAAAATTTCAAGTTTAATTTACAGACCTATAGCCGAGATTATGAAATAAAAATCCTAAAAATTAAATTAAAAGTTCAACAATATCAACCAGAAAATAAATATTTATTTAGAAAATTTTGTCAACATTTTATTTCTATAGAAAACTTTGGCAAAATTTTATTTCTATAGAAAATTTTGTCAACATTTCATTTACACAGAAAATTGCTGCAAAATTTCATTTCTATAGAACAAATTTGCAAAATTTTATTTGTATAGATTATTTTTCTTAAAATTTTATTTCTATAGAACTTTAAATTCTATAGAAAGTTTTGTCAACATTCTATTTCTATGAACAATTTTGTCAAGATTTTATTTCTATAAAAAATTTTGCCAACATTTTATTTGTATAGAAAATTTTGTCAAAATTTTATTTCTTATTATTGTTTTTGATCTCAGCTTAAAGCCATGCATTGACTAAACTACAAGTGTAACTTAACCAACAGAGGAAAAGTATGCTTGTCAAATTTATTTGGGCAAAGCCCTATAGACTGCAAGATGGTTGGATGTACAGCTGTTTCGGAATTACCCCATTCCTCATCAGCATCCTCTACTTGCAGCAAAACTATCAACCAATTATCAGAATAAATTCGGGTAATTCACTCAACCCAAAGTGAACTACACTTGAACCTCCCGATTGAAGAGAAGCCAACAATAACAAACAAAACGAAAAAAAAAATTTATTTCTATAGAAAATGTTGTCAAAATTTTTTTCTATTGAAAATTTTTGCAAAATTTCATTTCTATAGAACATTTTTGCAAAATTTTATTTCTATAGAAAATTCTTGCAAAATTTTATTTCTATTGGAAATTTTTGCACAATTTTATTTCTACGGAAAAATATTGCAAAATTTTATTTCTATGGAAAATTTTCTAAAAATTGTATTTCTATAGAAATTTTTTGTGAAAATTTTATTTCTATAGAAAATTCTGTCTATATTTTATTTCTACAGAAAATTTTGTGAAAGTTTTATTTCTATAAAAAGTTTTGTCAAAATTTTATTTTGTCAAAATTTTATTTCTATAGAAAATTCTTGCAAAATTTTATTTATATTGAAAATTTTTGCACAATTTTATTTCTACAGAAATTTATTGCAAAATTTTATTTCTATGGAAAATTTTCAAGAAATTTTATTTCTATAGAAAATTTTATCAATATTTTATTTCGATAGAATTTTTTGTCAAAATTTTATTTCTATAGAAAATTCTTGCAAAATTTTATTTCTATTGAAAATTTTTGCACAATTTTATTTCTACAGAAATTTATTGCCAAATTTTAGATCTATTGAAAATTTTCTAAAAATTGTATTTCTATAAAATTTTTTTTAAATTTTATTTCTATAGAAAATTTTGTGAAAATTTTATTTCTATAAAAAGTTTTGTCAAAATTTTATTTTGTCAAAATTTTATTTCTATAGAAAATTCTTGCAAAATTTTATTTATATTGAAAATTTTTGCACAATTTTATTTCTACAGAAATTTATTGCAAAATTTTATTTCTATGGAAAATTTTCAAGAAATTTTATTTCTATAGAAAATTTTATCAATATTTTATTTCGATAGAATTTTTTGTCAAAATTTTATTTCTATAGAAAATTCTTGCAAAATTTTATTTCTATTGAAAATTTTTGCACAATTTTATTTCTACAGAAATTTATTGCAAAATTTTAGATCTATTGAAAATTTTCTAAAAATTGTATTTCTATATTTTTTTTTTAAATTTTATTTCTATAGAAAATTTTGTTAAAATTTTATTTCTATAGCAAATTTTATTTCTATAAGAAATTTTGTCAAAATTGTATTTCTACAGAATTTTTTTTTTTTAATTTTATTTCTATCGAAAAATTTTGCAAAATTTTATTTATATTGAAAATTTTTGCACAATTTTATTTCTACAGAAATTTATTGCAAATTTTATTTCTTTCGAAAATTTTCTACAAATTGTATTTTTATAGACAATTGTATCAATATCTCATTTCGATAGAATATTTTGTAAAAATTTTATTTCTATAAAAAATGTTGTCAAAATTTTATTTGTATAGAAATTTTTACTTCTATAAGAAATTTTGTCAAAATTGTATTTCTATAGAATTTTTTAAAAAAATTTATTTCTATAGAAAATGTTTGCAAAATTTTATTTCTATTGAAAATTTTTGCAAAATTTTATTTAAATTGAAAACAATTGAATTGAAAAGCCACCGTGGTGCAATGGTTAGCATGCCCGTCTTGCATACACAAGGTCGTGGGTTCGATTCCTGCTTCGACCGAACACCAAAAAGTTTTTCAGCGGTGGATTATCCTACCTCAGTAATGCTGGTGACATTTCTGAGGGTTTCAAAGCTTCTCTAAGTGGTTTCACTGCAATGTGGAACGCCGTTCGGACTCGGCTATAAAAAGGAGGTCCCTTGTCATGGAGCTTAACATAGAATTGGGCAGCACTCAGTGATAAGAGAGAAGTTCACCAATGTGGTATCACAATGGACTGAATAGTCTAAGTGAGCTTGATACATCGGGCTGCCACCTAACCTAACCTAGAGCCAATGTTGTCATTTTATCATTTGTCAATTTTATTTCTATAGAAAATCTTGTCAAAATTTTATTCCTATAGAAAATTTTATGAAAACTTTATTTCTATAGAAAACTTTGTCGAAATTTTATTTCTATAGATATGAAATTTTGACAAAATTTCATATCTATTGAATGTTATTTCTATAGAAAATTTTGTTCCTATACAAAATTTTATAAAACATTTCATTTCTATAGAAAATTTTGTCAACCTTTTATTTCTATAGAAGATTTTGTCAAAAATTTATTTCTAGAGAATTTTTTTTTTCAAAATTTAATTTCTATAGAAAATTTTGTCAAAATGTTATTTCTATAGAAAATTGTATCTACATTTTATTTCTATAGAAGATTTTGTCAAAAATCTATTTCTATGGAAAAATTTCTCAAAAGTTTATTTATATAGAAAATTTTTGCAAAATTTGATTTCTATAGACAATTTTTGAAAATTTCTATTTCTATAGAAAGTTTTTGCAAAATTTTATTTCTTTATTGTTGTTTTGATTTCAGCCATGCGTGGACTAAACTACAAGAGTAGCTTAACAAACAGAAGAAAAATATAGTTATGGACTACAAGATAGTTGCATGGATGGTCATTGCGGAATTACCACATTCCTCATCAGCATCCTCTACTTGCAGCAAAATTATCAATTTAATTTAATATTTAACTTATTTTATTAAAGTCTTATCTAATTATAGTTTATTACAATTTATAATATTAAAATAAAACTTTTGTTGGACTAAGTTTTTTAATGCAAATTGAACCTGGCAGTATCGAAGATATAGGAAGCGCTAATTTATTCTGGAATCATAGTGTTATTAAAACGAGATTTTATCTTGACCAGCAATAAAATTATAATACTGTTTTATATGAATTTTAGATATTTTTTCAAAACTAGTTGCAATAGTCATTCAAAAAACAAAAAACTGTTATAGAGTAAAACCACTTGTTTATATTTCCTACAAATGCCAAGAAGTTAGTCATTTATAGCTGTTTTCTTAAGAAAATGTTTTCCAAACAATATCAGGCCATAAAAGTAGTATTGTTTGCTAAACATTTGCTTTTCTTTTGTATTCTTCTTTAAACATTCACAAAATATTTATCAACAAATATAGTTTATTTTTCAAAAGATATTCAAGTAGCTGTCTTTGAATCTCAAATTTAAAAATTAGGAATAAAATAACGAAACTTCTAGATGCAAAGGGGGTCATGAATTGTGACGAAAGGCGAACACAAAAAGTCCACCAATTACCAAGTAAATCTCAAGTAAACCAGAAAAAATGGGTTGTACCCAATTGTTTCCATCTTGCCCCAGCACCAGATATGTGAGACTCATAGATAGCAAAGGTATGTCTATGATAAATCTAGAAAAGATTATTTAATGGAATTTAAACAAAAGTAGCATGTATTTAAATGATCAGAATATCTTAAATATTCTGACATAAAATTTATTTTTAGATTGCATTTTAGAATTTGTTGTTGAATTGCGCAATAGATAAAAAGAAAGTAAGACAAATGTTAAGTTCATGAGGGCAATGCTTATCCTCCACAGATTTTCATTACAGCATATATTGCTAACTAAATTGTACTCCACTTTTTGAGTTGTTGTCATAAGAAAACTGTTATGGCCTACACATCAAACTCAACTTATTTTTAGTGTAAAAACATTATTATACCCTCCACATAGGATGGGGGTATATTAACTTTGTCATTCCGTTTGTAACACATCGAAATATTGCTCTAAGACCCCATAAAGTAGATACATATTCTGGGTCGTGGTGAAATTCTGAGTCGATCGAAGCATGTCCGTCCGTCCGTCTGTTGAAATCACGCTAACTTCCGAACGAAACAAGCTATCGACTTGAAACTTGGCACAAGTCGTTGTCATCGATGTAGGTCAGAAGGTATTGAAAATGGGCCATATCGGTCCACTTTTACGTATAGCCCCCATATAAAGAGACCCTCAGATTTGGCTTGTGGAGCCTCTAACAGAAGCATATTTCATCCGATCCGGCTGAAATTTGGTACATGGTGTTGGTATATGGTCTCTACCAACCATGCAAAAATTGGTCCACATCGGTCCATAATTATATATAGCCCCCATATAAACCGATCCCCAGATTTGGCTTGCGGAGCCTAAAAGAGAAGCAAATTTCATCTGATATGGCTGAAATTTGGTACATGGTGTTGCTATATATGGTCTCTAATAACCATGTAAAAATTGGTCCACATCGGTCCATAATTATATATAGTCCCCATAAAAACCGATCTCCAGATTTGGCTTGTGGAGCCTCTAACAGAAGCATATTTCATCCGATCCGGCTGAAATTTGGTACATGGTGTTGGTATATGGTCTCTACTAACCATGCAAAAATTGGTCCACATCGGTCCATAATTATATATAGCCCCCATATAAACCGATCCCCAGATTTGGCTTGCGGAGCCTAAAAGAGAAGCAAATTTCATCCGATATGGCTGAAATTTGGTACATGGTGTTGGTATATGGTCTCTACCAACCATGCAAAAATTGGTCCACATCGGTCCATAATTATATATAGCCCCCATATAAACCGATCCCCAGATTTGGCTTGCGGAGCCTAAAAGAGAAGCAAATTTCATCCGATATGGCTGAAATTTGGTACATGGTGTTGGTATATGGTCTCTAACAACCATGCAAAAATTGGTCCACATCGGTCCATAATTATATATAGACCCCTTATAAACCGATCTCCAGATTTGACTTGCGAAGCCTCTAACAGAAGCATATTTCATCCGATCCGGCTGAAATTTGGTACATGGTGTTGGTATATGGTCTCTACCAACCATGCAAAAATTGGTCGAAATCGGTCCATAATTATATATAGCCCCCATATAAACCGATCCCCAGATTTGGCTTGTGGAGCCTCAAAGAGAAGAAAATTTCATCCGATCCGGCTGAAATTTGGTACATGATGTTGGTATATGGTCTCTAACAACCATGCAAAAATTGGTCCATATCGGCCCATAATTATATATAGCCCCCATATAAACCGATCCCCAGATTTGGCTTGTGGAGCCTCTAAGAGAAGCATATTTCATCCGATCCGGCTGAAATTTGGTACATGGTGTTGGTATGTGGTCTCTAACAATCATGCAAAAATTGGTCCACATCGGACCATAATTATATATAGCCCCCATATAAACCGATCTCCAGATTTGGCTTGCGGAGCCTCAAAGAGAAGCAAATTTCATCCGATCCGGCTGAAATTCGGTACATGATGTTGGTATATGGTCTCTAACAACCATGCAAAAATTGGTCCACATCGGTCCATAATTATATATAGACCCCATATAAACCGATCTCCAGATTTGGCTTGCGAAGCCTCAAAGAGAAGCAAATTGCATCCGATCCGGCTGAAATTTGGTACATGTTGTTGGTATATGATCTCTAACAACCGTGCAAAAATTGGTCCACATCGGTTCATAATTATATATAGACCCCATATAAACCGATCTCCAGATTTGGCTTGCGAAGCCTCAAAGAGAAGCAAATTGCACCCAATCCGGTTGGAATTTGGAACATGGTGTTAGTATATAATTTTTAACAAGCGTGCCAGAATTGGTCAATATCGGTCCAAAATTGTATATAGCCCCCATATAAAACGTTCTCCAGATTTGACCTCCGATGCCTCTTGGAGGAGCAAAATTCATCCGATCCGGTTCAAATTAGGAACGTGGTGTTAGTATATGGTCGCTAACAACCATACCAAAATTGGTCCAATCACACAAAAATTGGTCCATATCGGTTCATAATCATGGTTGCCACTAGAGCCAAAAATAGTCTACTAAAATTTTATTTCTATAGAAAATTTTGTCAAAATTTTATTTCTATAGAAAATTTTGTTAAAATTTTATTCGGTTCATAATAAAATTTTCATCATTGTCAAAATTTTATTTCTATAGAAAATTTTGTTCAAATTTTATTCGGTTCATAATCATGGTTGCCACTTGAGCCAAAAATAATCTACCAAGATTTTATTTCTATAGAAAATTTTGTCAAAAGTTTATTTCTATAGAAAATTTTGTGAAAATTTTATTTCTATAGAAAATTTTGTTAACATTTTATTTCTGTAGAAAATTTTGTCAAAATTTTATGTCTACTTTGTCAAACTGAATTATATACGTATTGGATCGCTCTTTTTTGATTTAATATATATCGCGTATGGACTTACATACAATTTAGAAGATGGTGTTAGGAGGTTTTAAGATAACTTGCCATCGGTAAGCGTTATCGCAACTTAAGTAATTCGATTGTGGATGGCAGTGTTTAGAAGAAGTTTCTACGCAATCCATGATGGAGGGTACATAAGCTTCGGCCTGGCCGAACTTACGGCCGTATATACTTGTTTTATTTTAATATATTTTTTAATAAATAATAAATAAAAATAATTTTTTAAACAAAGTAAACTTAGTTTGTCTTGAACTTCATATGACTTTGAAGACAAACAAATTGTAACTCTAAAATTTTTCTTAGAAATAGGAAATTTTATTAAGCAACGAAATTTTCTATGTTCAATTTTTTTTTTTTGATAAACTTTAATAAATCATTAATTCATTTGTAACGAATCACCTCTTACAATATATTTCAGATAAATTTTCCAAAATATACCTATATTTTCTTTCATGGAGGGTTCAGTTTGTTTTTTGTGAGAATACTTGTTTTGTGTAATAACAATATGATGAAATATTACTATAGTATTTATACAATAATAAATTAAAAAATATATATGATATCATTTAAACAATGAGCTTTAAAAATATTTTATTCTCTGTTTTTATAAATTTCAAATAAATTTTAATAGCCAAACTCATCAAATAGAAATTATGAATTTGCAATTAAGGAATAAGTAAATACAAAATAAATAAACAATAAAGTAAATAATAAAATAAATAAATAAAAATAAATAAAAAAACTCTAACATTTGTCCTAGAAATACAACATTTTTATACCCTCCACCATAGGATGGGGATATATTAACTTTGTCATTCCGTTTGTAACACATCGAAATATTGCTCTAAGACCCCATACAGTATATATATTCTGGGTCGTGGTGAAATTCTGAGTCGATCTGAGCATGTCCGTCCGTCCGTCTGTTGAAACCACGCTAACTTCCGAACGAAACAAGCTATCGACTTGAAACTTGGCACAAGTAGTTGTTATCGATGTAGGTCGGATGGTATTGAAAATGGGCCATATCGGTCCACTTTTACGTATAGCCCCCATATAAAGGGACCCTCAGATTTGGCTTGTGGAGCCTCTAACAGAAGCATATTTCATCCGATCCGGCTGAAATTTGGTACATGGTGTTGGTATATGGTCTCTAACAACCGTGCAAAAATTGGTCCACATCGGTTCATAATTATATATAGCCCCCATATAAACCGATCCCC
This sequence comes from Haematobia irritans, assembly GCF_050003625.1. NCBI lineage: Eukaryota > Metazoa > Arthropoda > Insecta > Diptera > Muscidae > Haematobia > Haematobia irritans. The sequence continues at coordinate 58,742,280 of NC_134397.1, forward strand.
AGATTTGGCTTGCGGAGCCTCAAAGAGAAGCAAATTTCATCCGATCCGGCTGAAATTCGGTACATGATGTTGGTATATGGTCTCTAACAACCATGCAAAAATTGGTCCACATCGGTCCATAATAATATATAGCCCCCATATAAACCGATCTCCAGATTTGGCTTGCGGAGCCTCAAAGAGAAGCAAATTTCATCCGATCCGGCTGAAATTCGGTACATGATGTTGGTATATGGTCTCTAACAACCATGCAAAAATTGGTCCACATCGGTCCATAATAATATATAGCCCCCATATAAACCGATCTCCAGATTTGGCTTGCGGAGCCTCAAAGAGAAGCAAATTTCATCCGATCCGGCTGAAATTCGGTACATGATGTTGGTATATGGTCTCTAACAACCATGCAAAAATTGGTCCACATCGGTCCATAATTATATATAGACCCCATATAAACCGATCTCCAGATTTGGCTTGCGAAGCCTCAAAGAGAAGCAAATTGCATCCGATCCGGCTGAAATTTGGTACATGTTGTTGGTATATGGTCTCTAACAACCGTGCAAAAATTGGTCCACATCGGTCCATAATTATATATAGACCCCATATAAACCGATCTCCAGATTTGGCTTTCGAAGCCTCAAATAGAAGCAAATTGCATCGGATCCGGCTGAAATTTGGTACATGTTGTTGGTATATGGTCTCTAACAACCGTGCAAAAATTGGTCCACATCGGTCCATAATTATATATAGCCCCCATATAAACCGATCCCCAGATTTGGCTTGCGAAGTCTCCAAGAGAAGCAAATTTCATCCAATCCGGTTGTAATTTGGAACATGGTGTTAGTATATGATTTTTAACAAGCGTGCCAGAATTGGTCAATATCGGTCCATAATTGTATATAGCCCCCATATAAAACGTTCTCCAGATTTGACCTCCGGAGCCTCTGGGAGGAGCAAAATTCATCCGATCCGGTTCAAATTAGGAACGTGGTGTTAGTATATGGTCGCTAACAACCATACCAAAATTGGTCCAATCACACAAAAATTGGTCCATATCGGTTCATAATCATGGTTGCCACTAGAGCCAAAAATAGTCTACCAAAATTTTATTTCTATAGAAAATTTTGTCAAAATTTTATTTCTAGAGAAAATTTTGTTAAAATTTTATTCGGTTCATAATAAAATTTTCATAATTGTCAAAATTTTATTTCTATAGAAAATTTTGTTCAAATTTTATTCGGTTCATAATCATGGTTGCCACTTGAGCCAAAAATAATCTACCAAGATTTTATTTCTATAGAAAATTTTGTCAAAAGTTTATTTCTATAGAAAATTTTGTGAAAATTTTATTTCTATAGAAAATTTTGTTAACATTTTATTTCTGTAGAAAATTTTGTCAAAATTTTATGTCTACTTTGTCAAACTGAATTATATACGTATTGGATCGCTCTTTTTTGATTTAATATATACCACGTATGGACTTACATACAATTTAGAAGATGGTGTTAGGAGGTTTTAAGATAACTTGCCATCGGTAAGCGTTATCGCAACTTAAGTAATTCGATTGTGGATGGCAGTGTTTAGAAGAAGTTTCTACGCAATCCATGATGGAGGGTACATAAGCTTCGGCCTGGCCGAACTTACGGCCGTATATACTTGTTTTATTTTAATATATTTTTTAATAAATAATAAATAAAAATAATTTTTTAAACAAAGTAAACTTAGTTTGTCTTGAACTTCATATGACTTTGAAGACAAACAAATTGTAACTCTAACATTTTTCTTAGAAATAGGAAATTTTATTAAGCAACGAAATTTTCTATGTTCTTTTATTTTTTTTTTTTTTTGATAAACTTTAATAAATCATTAATTCATTTGTAACGAATCACCTCTTACAATATATTTCAGATAAATTTTCCAAAATATACCTATATTTTCTTTCAAAGAGGGTTCAGTTTGTTTTTTGTGAGAATACTTGTTTTGTGTAATAACAATATGATGAAATATTACTATAGTATTTATACAATAATAAATTAAAAAATATATATGATATCATTTAAACAATGAGCTTTAAAAATATTTTATTCTCTGTTTTTATAAATTTCAAATAAATTTTAATAGCCAAACTCATCAAATAGAAATTATGAATTTGCAATTAAGGAATAAGTAAATACAAAATAAATAAACAATAAAGTAAATAATAAAATAAATAAATAAAAAAAACTCTAACATTTGTCCTAGAAATACAACATTTTTATACCCTCCACCATAGGATGGGGATATATTAACTTTGTCATTCCGTTTGTAACACATCGAAATATTGCTCTAAGACCCCATACAGTATATATATTCTGGGTCGTGGTGAAATTCTGAGTCGATCTGAGCATGTCCGTCCGTCTGTTGAAACCACGCTAACTGCCGAACGAAACAAGCTATCGACTTGAAACTTGGCACAAGTAGTTGTTATTGATGTAGGTCGGATAGTATTGCAAATGGGCCATATCGGTCCACTTTTACGTATAGCCCCCATATAAACGGACCCCCAAATTTGGCTTGCAGACCCTCTAAGAGAAGCAAAATTCATCCGATCTCTGAAATTTGGTACATGGTGTTAGTATATGGTCTCTAACAATCATGCAAAAATTGGTCCGCATCTGTCTATAATTATATATAGCCTCCATATAAACCGATCCCCAGATTTGGCTTTCAGAGCCTCTAAGAGAAGCAAATTTCATTCGATCCGGTTGAAATTTGGTACGTGGTGTTAGTATATGATCTCTAACAACCATGCAAAAATTGGTCCATATCGGTCCATAATTATATATAGCCCCCATATAAACCGATCCCCAGATTTGACCTCCCGAGCCTCTTAGAGGAGCAAAATTCATCCGATCCGGTTGAAATTTGGTACGTGGTGTTAGAATGTGGTCTCCAACAAACACGCAAGCATTGGTCTATATCGGTCCATAATTATATATAGCCCCCATATAAACCGTTCCCCAGATTTGATCTCCGGAGCCTCTTAGAGGAGCAAAATTCATTTGCAACGTGGTGTTAGTATAAGGCCGCTAATAACCATGCCAAAATTGGTCCATATCGGTCTAAAGTTATATATAGGCGATCCCCAATCACACAAAAATTGGTCCTTATCGGTTCATAATCATGGTTGCCGCTCGAGCTAAAAATAATCTACCAAAATCTTATTTTTATAGAAAACATTGTCAAAATGTTATTTCTATAGAACATTTTGTCAAAATTTTATTTCTATAGAAAATTTTGTCAAAATTTTATTTCTATAGAAAATTTTGTCAGAATTTTATTTCTATAGAAAATTTTATCCAAATTTTATTGCTATAGAAATTTTTTTCCAAATTTTACTTCTACAGAAAATGTTTTCAAAATTTTATTTTGTCAAAATTCTATTTCTATAGAAACTATAAACTTAATTATATACGTATTTAATCGGTCTTTTTTAGTTTAATATATACCCCGTATGGACTATTTGGTATATATTACGGTGTTAGGAAGTTTTAAGATACCTTGCCATCGGCAAGTGTTACCGCAACCCAAGAAATTCGATTACATAAGCTTCGGCCTGGCCGAACTTACGGCCGTATATTCTTGTTTTATGTTCTATAGTTTTTCTTCAACTTGTAATGTCAAAAACTAAGTCTTTAATCTTAATCTAATTTTTTAATATAAATCAATTAAATAACATCATTTCAGAATTTTTCATTAAAATTGTATTATTCCTTATAGACTTTTTATAATTTTCATATACATTTTAATATTGAAGAGCCTAATTCATAAAATACCATTAGGGAATAATTAAATACTATAAACAATATTGGACAATTTGTTAAAACTGCTTAGTCAAATGAATAAATTATTAATAATAATTCAACCATTTAATGAGCCCTTTAGAAGCTTCAATTTTTTTTAACTGTTAACATTTCAATGTTTTTTTTTTTGTTTTTAATTTTAATTGTTACAAGTCGAAACAATTGTACGAGTGATTTAATTTAACATCATGTAATTATTTTATGGGAAAAACTAAAATTGCTAAATTGGACTAAGCTTATTGTCTATAAATAAAAAATTATGCAATCTGTTTTAATTTAAAGACTGGAAGCAAAAACAAGCTGGAATATACAAGTTGAGTGAATGCCGCAATTCACTTATTTTAATTTTGGTGTAAAAAATTTTATATTTACATATTTATACTTAAGCAGGGGAAATCCCTTCTTTATTACGATTAACAAAAAAATTTGTTTAGTAGGATAAACCAAATTATTAAGCCATTACAAAGAAATCGGTTATCCCGTGTAAAAATTGAGGGCTCTAATCAGATCTCAAAATTGGCCCCTGTAGATATAAGCAGATATACCAACATATGATGAGATATAATTAGATATAAATGTATATAATTCCATATATGACCAGATCTAACATCAGATCCAATAATATATAGGGACAGATATAATTACATCTAAGACATTAGATCTAGGCCAATTTTGAGATCTGATCAGATCTAATTCCATAGTAATTACCATTTTTCGGATCTACTCATATCTAATTGTATCAAATTAGATTTCTCAATTTTTTGCTCGGGTATTCATAAAATCACTTAGTTTTATTTTATTCTATATTAAATTTTATTTAATTTTAATTTATTTGTAATAAATTCAATTTAAATTATCCTAATAAATTTAATTTAGATAAGTATAATTTAAAGTATGCTGATATAAATTAACTTTTTATACCCTGCACCACACTGTGGAACAGGGTATTATAAGTTAGTGCATATGTTTGCAACACCCAGAAAGAGACGAGATAGACACATGGTGTTTTTGGCAAAAATGCTCAGGATGGGCTCCCGAGTCGAGCTAGCCATATCCGTCTGTCTGTGAACACATTTTGCTGAAGGAGTGCAATTGGTAATATAATCAAGTGCGCTAAATTTGATTGAAATCAGTTCAGATTTAGATATAGCTACTATCTATATCTTTAGCCCGATTTATACTTATGACCACAGTGGCTAATGTGGCAGCAAATTTCATCCTATCCGGTTGAAATTTGGAACATGGGGTTAGTATATGGTCTCTAACAACTATGCAAAAATTTGTCCATATCAGTCCACTTTTACGTAGAGCCATCATATAAACGGACACCCGTGTAAAAATTGGTGGATCTGGCCAGATATTATTAGATCTCCTGCCATATCTGATTAGATATGATAGTATATGTAGGCAGATCTGGTCAGATCCGAAAAATGGTAATATCTGATCAGATCTAATTCTAAAGGAATTAGATCTGACCAGATCTCAAATTTGGCCCACATCTAATTACATCTAATTTGATATAATTAGATGTTAATATATCTAATTATATATAATTTTATCTATAAATTTCAAATATTACTGAAATTACAGTAATTAATAAAAAGATTTATTTTAGGTTTTATAATGAAAGTGTATTTAATACAGCAAGTTGGCTCAAACCTATTTACGTTATATCTACGCCTAGGAATAATAGTATAAGAATTCAATTAAAAATATATATACATAGCCACTACGTTTCTGCGGCGTTTCTGGCGTTTAAATTGTCAAAGGCATTGTGGCATTGCTCTCTTCACACATTTTTTTACATTAGTCTCCCAGTTCCTCTCTTTGGCTACTCGAAATGAAACTCTGAAAAATATAACATAAAAATACTGAAGACTGAAATAAATACAAATAATACATATACTTACCAATAATTGCTTCTCGTGCCCAATAATTCAAACCAACGCTATAAGGAATCGTTTGTGCGAAGTCCCTAATACCATACATGAATAACATATCCGTTTCATGATGCAAACTATCTCCAAATCATTATTTTATCTTTTTGACTTGGATAATACTACATTCTATCGCAAATTCGAAAATGGCGTGGCTACAAGTCATCACGTTGCTACTCGGTCTCCTTAATCTTTTCGTCCAACTAGAAAGGGAAAATATTAAATATATAAAAATAGGACCCAAACGATAAACTTACCTCATCACTTTTCATACTCCTTGATCTTCGTCGAAAAATGAGAATACATTAAATTTTTATATGAATAAAACATAAAAATATCAAACTCGCATTATCCAATATTCATTGGCGTAGCTAGGGGGGTGCTGGGGGGGGCTATGCCCCCCCCAGAATAGTTCTTGCCCCCCCCAGAATAATCAAAGCTACAGTTGTTTTATATTTTAATTCAAGCTTTGCGATGTGTTTAATCCAATTAAGATTGTGGCAGAGAGAGTATGTTAAGCATATTTTTTAGTATTGATATTTACATTACAACTAAAAACACGTAATAAAAACACTAAAAGGAAACTTGAGACGCACATTTTCAAAAATAGTCAATTTATAACTACGTTGATTAAAATCATGAATCGTCACATGCCCAATTTACCATCTAAAATCGTCAAAATCACGAAAAATCCACAGAGTTGGCACCGCTGCTCTCAACAGTTGCTTCGTTGTATTCTGTTCTCACAGAATTTTTAAAAACTAATCGAAGATAGACGTTTTATAATATTCAATTTATTTTTTGCCTTTTATTTAATTTTTTTATTCTTAGTATTTTTTATACACGATGAATATGTTAAGTTTATGTTTTGCTTTATGATTTCTAGTCCTGTTTTAAAACACACATTTTAAATAAAATATTTTTCAAACACATACTTAAAGCAATGCTTTTATTTTTTGTTATATTAAATAATGGTAAGTTGCTATTTGATTATTTATAGCGGTGTCGTGGAACCGGCTCCCACACACAATAAAATATTTTTTGTCTTCAACCATGAAATTAATTGATCTAATTAATTATACCCTTCACCACTACTGTAGTACAGGGTATAATAAGTTTGTGCATTTGTATATAACGCCAAGAAATAGTGGTCATAAACCCATCTTTTAGTATACCGATCGGGTAAGAATTAAAATCTGAGTCGATTTAGCGATGTCCGTCTGTCTGTCTGTCTGTCCGTCCGTCTGTCTGTATATGTAATTTTGTGCACAAAGCACAGCTCGCAATTTAAGTCCGATCGTCCTCAAATTTGGCATAGGGCCGTTTCTTGAGACAGAGACAATTGCTATTGGTTTTGGAAAAAAATCGGTTCAGATTTAGATATAGCTGCCATATATAATTATCTACGATGTGTTCATAGTTAGCGTGTTTATCAACCGATTTTCTTGAAATACTGTACATCCAAATATTTAATGAATCTCGCAAATCTTGCAAAATATCAGCCAAATCGGTTCAGATTTAGATATAGCTACCATATATATCTTTCGTCCGATTTAGACTCATATGACCACAGAGCCCAAAGTTTACTACCGATCTTCATGAAATTTTGCACAGAGGGTAGAATTGGCATTCTACCAATGCTTGGTACACTTGATTGAAATCGGTTCACATTTAGATATAGCTCCCATATATATCTTTCGTCCGATTTGAACTTATATGGCCTCAAAATCCAGGGTTTTGCCGTGATTTGCTTCAAATTTCGTACAAGGAGTACGTTTAGTAGTATAGGTAATTGTGCCAAATTTGGTTGAAATCGATTCAGATTTAGATATGGCTCCCATATATATCTCCCGTCCGATTTGCACTCATATGACCAGGGGGCCCAAAGTTATACTCCCATTTACGTGAAATTTCGCATAGATAGCAGAATTATTATTCTAACTATGCATGCCAAATTAAGTCAAAATTGGTTCAGGTTGTATATAGCTCCCATATATACGTACACCAGAGTTGGGGAAATATGGTCGACTGTTTAATATTTTAGACCCATTTTCAATGGGATTTTCCTCCAATTGACTGGATAGTTTCCACAGAGAATACAAATATGGCAAAAATTCTCACAGTTTACACAAAATTCTGTGATGATTTCCCCATATCTTAGCCATATCCTACACACTGCAATGCCAAAATTTCCACAGAACGGATGAGTTTTAAATAAGGCTCCAAGTCGCCCTACACATATCTTGGCGAGATCTAACCAATATCCTTGTAAAATCGCCACTGCTGAGTAGCAAAAATTGCAAATATTACTCTAATTGTCCTATATCTCGAATACATATGTATCGCCTGAAAAATCATAAATCTCTTTTGTACAATTGCATTAAAATTTCTCTCGCTTCATATTTCCCATATTTTTTACTAACATTGTGTATCATCCCAGGGCGTTAGCCGATTTAAATTTTAATTCTAGAGTTTTTGTAGAAGTACAAAAAATTGTTTCCATTAAAAGTATTTGTATCTGGAAATGCAAACCTTTATATAGCTCCCAGCAAATTTTAAGTAGTTGAGATGGTAACACAAATGTTTGTCTACATAGTGTTGAAGGGTATAATATAGTCGGTTCCGCCCGACTTTAGACTTTACTTACTTGTTTTTAATTGAAATGTATTCAATAAAAAAAAATGATAGTATCAATCATCAAAGCCAATTAAAAAATTAATTGATACAACTAATTTTTGTGATTGAGTTTTTTTTTTGTTTTTGATTGATTTTGCTGCATATTGCCTTTAACACCGCAATAAAATTGAGGATGTATAGTTTTACCAATAGGCGTAATTTATCGCTTCGGAAATTTCGACAAAATTTTGAAGGGTGTCTGGGGGGGGGCATAGCCCCCCCCAGAGAAAATTTCTAGCTCCGCCAATGCCAATATTTGATACCAACATTTTGTTTTAAATTTAATAACAACAACCGTTGCTAATGGTGATTGTTATGTGATGATATTTTTGAAAACAAACAGACAGTTGTATCTGAACGTAAGAAATTTTGAATTTTTAAAATGATATTGAAAAAGGTTTCTTCGAACTGTCACAACATATAAAGATTGTTTGATTATGTTCACCACTAGTTGTGATGTGTGACCAAACATTATATTTAATTGTAACAATATATATCACGTTAACATTCTCGTAACAAACATATTAATTTTACATACACATATTTTTTTTATCCGTATAGCAGTAATGGTTCATGACTTAATGCGATACATATAATTAGATATGGAGCTATATATAGTATATATAATTAGATATGATGTCATATATGAAGATATACAATTAGATCTTACCAGATATGACTGATACAATTAGTTATAACAATATATATAATGAGATCTTGAATCAGATCTAATCATATAGAACACTATGTATAACATATCTCCGTAGATCTATTTATATCTACAACCATATCTGAACAGATCTAATTATATATACTTTGATATTATTAGATATGATCAGATCCACCGATTTTTACTCGGGCACCTAAATTTGGCTTGCGATTGCTCTTAGAGAAACAAATTTCATCCGATCCGGCTAAAATTTGATACATGGTGTTAGTATATGGTCTCTAACAACCATGCAAAAATTGGTCCATATCGGTTCACTTTTGCGTATAGCCCCCATATAAACGGACCTCCAAACTTGGCTTGCGATTGCTCTAAGAGAAGCAAATTTCATCCGATCCGGTTGAAATTTGGTACGTGGTGTTAGTATATGTTTTCTAACAACCATGCAAAAATTGGTCCATATCGGTCCATAATTATATATAGCACCCATATAAACCGATCCCCAGATTTGAACTCCGGAGCCTCTTAGAGGAGCAAAATTCATCCGATCCGGTTGAAATTTGGTACGTGGTGTTCGTCTATGTTCTCTAACAACCATGCAAAAATTGGTCCATATCGGTCCATAATTATATATAGCACCCATATAAACCGATTCCCAGATTTGGTTTGCGGATCCTACATGGTATTAGTATATAGTCTCTAAGAACGATTCAAAAATTGATCCATCCCGTGTAAAAATTGGTGGATCTACACTCAAAAAAAAGTGAACTATCTATTTCACTAAAGCCAATTTAACTTTATATTAGTTCATAGAATCATTATGTTTGGAAAAAGTTTACTTTACTCAAATAATTTTTTGCGTACGTTAGTTAAATGAACTAAAACACAGGAAAAAATTATACAAAAATAAAGCATAAAGGTTTCCTAATTTCGTATTTCTCACAAAATAGTTCATTATTTCCTTAAATTTGTAAATTTTACCACAAATGTGTCCATCATGAACTTCGTATGGCACTAAAGACATTCTTGCAATTTTGAACTCCAAGATTTCTCTTAAAACTACAAAATTTTCTTTAACAAGTGCAAAAACTTAGTTATGTCTAATAAATTTTCTTGAATTTGTCGAAAAATATTTACTTATTTTTACCATATCGGAGTGATGCCAGCGCTTGTAATACTGTTTAGTTAAAATTTTCTAAAAAAATTCAAAATTTTCTAAAATTAATCGAAAGTTATCTTTCCTGGTGGGTTCACTGTTTTTTCAGTGTAGTTAGATAAGATTAGATCTCAAAATTGGCCTCTTTAGATCTAAGTAGATTTAACCAGATATGATGAGACAGAATAAGATATAATTATATATAATTCCATATGTGACGAGATCTAACATAAGGTCCAACTATACACCCTTAAAAAAAATCGCTTCTCTAACATATGTTCCAAACATATTTTGCAGGAATCACATATATTATTCGATACTGCCGAAACATTAATATGTTTGTTTTATGTGAACATATTATATGTTTACAAGCATTGTGAGCCCAAACATATTATATGCTTGGAAGAATTTGCCCCAAAGAAGATTGTGCTCATTCCCTCACATAATTTTCCCTTCCACGAAATTTTTTAGTTCTTGGCACCTTTTTGTGTAATACAAATAATGTTGAAGAAATTATTAAATTTTTTAAATTTTACCTTTCGCCTGGACGGAGAATCGAACCGAGGACCATACAGTTTGTAAGCCAACACACTATCCACTGGACTACGTAGCTGTTATAGTCACCAGTAGATAATTATCGTTATAAGTAACATTTATATAGCATAGTTTGCAGCGCCCACGAGCCCATGCAAACATAACATTATTTAACAGAAACATACATTTGTTGGCCACGTGGAGCAGTGGTTAACATGTCTGCCTTGAATGCAAAGGGTCGTGGGTTCAGTCCCTGCTCCGACCGAACACCTTTTTTTTTAATTTACACATTTGTACATAATTTCATTTTTACCTTTAAGGCCGGTATTAAGTTGGCATTATCACTCTAAAATGGAAATGTTTTGCCTTTTACTTTTCTTTAATAATTCATTTTAAAGAAAATAATCGTTTTCAATTGTTTTAGCTGCAAAACTCGAACTTAATGTCCGCTTTTCTACTTGAAGGTGTCCGTCAACTCCTCTTGGTCTATTCTCTTGGTTCCGAATGTCTATTCTCTTTAATCCGAATACTCATTCTAATATTCAAATTAAATAATATTTAGACTTGAGCATATTAAATTTTTCGCCTTATCATAAAACAGTTTTCCGAAACAACATACAAGCGGTTTCACAGAAATTGCTCCCTTTTGATTCTCTCGCTGTGTTATGTTGATATCTTTCGTCAACCCTCCCGGTTTCCATCTCTATACTCTCTCTCTCTCTCTCTCTCTCTCTCTCTCTCTCTCTCTGTCGCTCTCTCAATAAAATATCACAACATATATATGTCTACTCGAAATTTGTAAATTTATATATGTTTACATTCACACATATTATTTTTATGAAACATTCATGCCCCAAACATAATATATTCTAACATATTAACATATGTGTCCCAAATATTTAGTGTTAGTTTAGGAATATTAAATGCTTGCACTTAAATATATTGTGTTTAAAAATTGTGCCCGAAACACATTTTGTTTATATCGGAACATATGAAAAACATATTTTTCTAACAGTGCATAGAAAATTTTGGCAACATTTTTTTTCTGTACAAAATGTTGTCAAAATTTTAATTCTATAGAGAATGTTGTCATAATTTTAAATCTTTTGAAAATTTTGTAAAAATTTTATTTCTATAGAAAATTTTGTCAAAATGATATTTCTATAGAAAATTTTGTTAAAATCGTATTTCTATAGAAAATTTTGTCCAAATTTTACTTCTATAAAAAATGTTGTCAAAATTTTATTTTGTCAAAATTTTATTTCTATAGAAAATTTTGTCAAACTTAATTATATACGTATTTAAACGGCCATTTTAAGTTTAATATATACCACGTATGGACTACGTGGTATATATTCGGTATTAGGAAGTTTTACAATACCTTGTCATCGGCAAAAGTTGCCGCAACCCAAGTAATTCGATTGTGGATGACAGTCTTCAGTAGAAGTTTCTACGCAATCCATGGTGGAGGGTACATAAGCTTCGGCCTGGCCGAACTTACGGCCGTATATACTTGTTTTAATTTAATTTATCTTCAATACAAAATCTTCTCATAAATCAGAAGAAAGTAAATTTTTTTCCTAGGATTTCATAACCATTACTCATTAAAAAATAAAGTTCTTTTCTAACGAAAGTATAAACAACTTAAGATTTCTACATGATAATTACCCCAAAAGAAAGTGAAACTACAAAGCAAACATATAGTAAAAAAATATATCAATAAATCTTCTGTGAAAAAAAAACTATTTTCTGTTTCTGGACAATAATTGAGGGCATTCATTACCCAGATTTAAACATAACCCCAAGGCTACACATAAAAAAGAATAGAAATGAAAAGAAATCTACAGTTATCAGCTATTTAAACAATTTGTAGTCATAAAAGTCGAGTTAAATGAAACACGACCATCTGTCTGCAGTAATAAGTCCAGAAAATTCGTATTTCTTACTCTTCCCTCAATACACTTGACACTGAGAACTTAGAGAGAGAGAGAGAGATATGGGTTCGGTTTAAATTTTCAATTGTATAGAAAGCATCTGCATCGACTTTTTTTTTTTGACCAATCATATCCAAATCATGATATGGAATAAAAGCTATGTTCATATATCTGTCCGTCCGTCCGTCCGTCCGTGTGACAAACCATTGGCATTATATGCGCGGTTCCTTTCTTTTGCTTATTTGCTTAATGAACGAGAATAACCTTTGATCATAGACTCATAAAGAATAAATTGTTTTAAACTACGTTGGACATTATTCATTTTTTGTAGTTAATACACCGAAAAAAAAACAATTGAAATTATATCCTTAATGATATTTGCAACAAGTATATAAAGAAGTAAGTTCGGCCGGGCCGAATCTTAAATACGCACCACCTTGAATCAAATGTACTAGTTTCCTTTGAAAATTTCAGTGGGGTTTGATGACAGATATTTTCCCAAGCAGATCAGTTCAACCAGTACGCTTCCCACAGATAAATGTAAAGATTTTACCTATGAAGACTAGATCAGATTCTAAATTTATAAGAAACATTTTTTGTTTGAGTTTAAAACTGTTTTAAACATCTCTTGTAAGTGTGCAAGAAAATGATGAAATAAAGCCTTGATTTGAAATCTAAAATCTGTAGATCTTCAACCCAATTATTTAAATGATTATGAGAAGTAAAATCTGGAAATTTTGCATTCAGTTTCAGCAATTTTCATGATCAGTGCGCCTTCTATACCCTCAATAAGTGAAATCGGTCTATATGGAAGCCTTACCAAATGGACCGATAAAACTAAATCATATACACTTTGTTATGGTTCTAAACTGCCAGTATATTTTCAATTTGTGGCAAACCGGATAAAAACTAAAAATTCTAGAAACCCTAGGTGTTAAATCGGGAGTTCGGTGTAATGGGGGCTAAACCAAAACATGGAAGCATACACACAGTATTCAGCACATTTAATTGTAGAATCTAGACCCCAAATCGGTGGGCCGGTTTATAAGGGGGCTATATCAAAAACTGTACTGATACTCAATATATTCGGTCCTAGAATACCTCTAGATTCCCAATTTCAGGCAAATTGGGTAAAAACTACGGATTCTAGAAGCCCAAGAAATAAAATCGGGAGATGGGTTTATATGGGGGCTATATCAAAACATGGACCGATACTCACCATTTTCGGCACATCTCCTTATTTTCCTAGAATACTTCTAGATTAACAATTTCAGGCAAATTGGATAAAAACTACGGATTCTAGAAGCCCAAGAAATAAAATCGGGAGATCGATCTATATGGGGGCTATATCAAAACATGGACCGATACTCTCCATTTTCGGTACACCTTTTTAAGGTCCTAGAATACCTCTAGATTTCCGCTTTCAGGCAAATTGGATAAAAACTACGGATTCTAGAAGCCCAAGAAGTAAAATCGGGAGATCGGTCTATATGGGGGCTATATCAAAACATGGACCGATACTCACCATTTTCGACACACGTCTTTATGGTCCTAGAATACCTCTAGATTTCAAATTTCAGGCAGATTGGATAAAAACTACGGATTCTAGAAGCCCAAGAAGTAAAATCGGGAGATCGGTCTATATGGGGGCTATATCAAAACATGGACCGATAATCACCATTTACGGTACATCTCTTTATTTTCCTAGAATACTACTAGATTTCAAATTTCAGGCAAAGTGGGTAAAAATTACGAATTCTAGAAGACCAAGAAGTAAAATCGGGAGATCGGTCTATATGGGGGCTATATCAAAACATGGACCGATTATCACCATTTTCGGTACATCTCTTTATTTTCCTAGAATACTACTAGATTTCCAATTTCAGGCAAATTGGATAAAAACTACGGATTCTAGAAGCCCAAGAAGTAAAATCGGGAGATCGGTCTATATGGGGGCTATATCAAAACATGGACCGATACTCACCATTTCCGACATACGTCTTTATGGTCCTAGAATTCTCTAGATTTCAAATTTCAGGCAAATTGGATAAAAAATACGGATTCTAGAAGCCCAAGAAGTAAAATAGGGAGATGGGTTTATATGGGGGCTATATCACAACATGGACCGATACTCACCATTTTCGGCACATCTCTTTATTTTCCTAGAATATCTCTAGATTTCAAATTTCAGGCAAATTGGATAAAAACTACGGATTCTAGAAGCCCAAGAAGTAAAATCGGGAGATCGGTCTATATGGGGGCTATATCAAAACATGGACCGATACTCACCATTTTCGGCACATCTCTTTATTTTCCTAGAATATCTCTAGATTTCAAATTTCAGGCAAATTGGATAAAAACTACGGATTCTAGAAGCCCAAGAAGTAAAATCGGGAGATCGGTTATATGGGGGCTATATCAAAACATGGACCGATACACCCCATTTTCGGCACACCTTTTTATGGTCCTAGAATACCTATAGATTTCCAATTTCAGGCAAATCGGATAGAAAATACACTTTCTAGACGCCCAAGAAGCAAAATCGGGATATTGGTCCATATGGGGGCTATACCAAAATATGGACCCGTAGGCACCATTTTCGGTACACTTTTTGATGGTCCTAAAATACCTCATGATTTCCAATTTCAGGTAAATTGGATAAAAACTACAGTTTTTATAAGCCCAAGACCCCAAATCGGGAGGTCAGTTTATATGGGGACTATATCAAAACTTGGACCATTATAGCCCATCTTCGAATTTGACCTGCCTGCAAACAAAAGACGTATCTGTGCCAAATTTCAGGACGATAGCGCCATTATTGAAGCACCCAGAGAAGGAATATGATCACCTCAAACATGTTTCAAGAGCAAAATGTTATGTTTGGATGGTGACCATGTAACATGTTCACCGCAATCATGCTATTTTCTCAGAAATTATGTATATGTTTTCGGAAATCATGTTATGTTTGGCGAGATAATAACATTTTTGCGACAAACATGTTACATGGTCACCATCCAAAAATAACATTTTGCTCTTGAAACATGTTTGAGGTGATCATGTTCCTTCTCTGGGTGAGGCTGTAGTGTGATTACAACAGACAGACAGACGGATAGACGGACATGCTTATATCGTCTTACAATTTCTCCCTGATCAAGAATATATATATATATATATATATATATATATATATATATATATATATATATATATATATATATATATATATATATATATATATATATATATATATATATATATATATATATATATATATATATATATATATATATATATATATATATATATATATATATATATATATATATATATATATATATATATATATATATATATATATATATATATATATATATATATATATATATATATATATATATATATATATATATATATATATATATATATATATATATATATATATATATATATATATATATATATATATATATATATATATATATATATATATATATATATATATATATATATATATATATATATATATATATATATATATATATATATATATATATATATATATATATATATATATATATATATATATATATATATACTTTATACAGTCGGAAACCGATATTTCGATGTGTTACAAACGGAATGACAAACTTATTATACCCCCATCACCATTCTATGGTGGTGGGTAAAAAATG